>NC_090845.1:62893300-63131539 GCF_028021215.1 Eschrichtius robustus
AAAATATCCACTCATCCTGATTTACAGTAAAATAAAAATGTGTACTTATATCCTGTGTTTGTGACTCTCACTTACACAGTACAAATAAGAACTTGTATCAACCAAAAATTTGACTCAGTTAACTGTAAGAAGTGGTCAAATAACAGAGTAAGCAGAATTAAATTACATTTTAGTAGGTGGAGGGTATGTCATATCAATGATCACAAATTTATTCATTTTTCCTATGTTTCCTTCTTATGAAATCTGGAATACTATAAAGGGAGGAAACAGCTATATGGGAAAACTTGGGAGCACATTTATTTGCTCTAGTTCCCAAAACTAGAGACATAGTTAAATACGTAGGAAGGAAAAAGAATTTATCAATGAAAAATGAAGGTTGGTAGGGTGCCAGATATATTTTGCTTCAGTTTTCACAACTGTATCAGAAGAAAGTATATTAGAAGCTGTTTATTTTAGACAACTCACTTCCTAAATTCCTTTATCCTAAATATTGACAGTCTGCCTATCTTTTAAAATAACATCAGCATAGTGCTGGGCACATATTATGACCCTGAAGGCAAGAGTTTAAACCAGTCTTATTTGTTTCTTTGTTTCTTCCCCAAATACACTGGGAGTTAAGATGAGCATTCATTAGTAAACAAATGTTCTAGATTCTGGGAGAGGGGGGATGGGGTGGCTCTAGATTCTGGTGGTGGGGAAGGTCACCAGAGTCTGGGAGGAGGGTTTTTTTTTTTCCGTTTTTTTTTTGTTGTTGTTTTTATTTATTTATTTATTTATTTTTGGCTGTGTTGGGTCTTCGTTTTTGTGCAAGGGCTTTCTCCAGTTGCGGAGAGCGGGGGCCACTCTTCATTGCGGTGCGCAGGCCTCTCACTGTTGAGGCGGCCTCTCTTGTTGCGGAGCACAGGCTCCAGACGCGCAGGCTCAGTGGTTGTGGCTCACGGGCTTGGTTGCTCCGCGGCATGTGGGATCTTCCCAGATCAGGGCTCGAACCAGTGTCCCCTGCATTGGCAGGCAGATTCTTAACCACTGCGCCACCAGGGAAGCCCCAGGAGGGTTTTTTTTAAAGCCTCCCAAGTGATAGGGAGACCTGCCCCACCCCGCCAGCCCCGTCCTTCCCCATCCCTGATTTAGACAATTTGATGAAGTTTCCCCGATATTATATTACAAAAATTCGTAGGTTTCAATACTTAAATTTAAAACTAATGGATTTCTTATCAATGAGGAATTTTCAGCCTTTACCTTTGTTCTCTATCAAACAGCTCTCAGTCTATCAAACAGTGGTTAAAATAATGGATCTTACCCTGTTTGGGGATATGGACAATTTTGAAAATATAGTAAAAGCTGTGAATTTTCCTTCCAGAAAAAATATAAATACACATAAAGTTTTTTTATTTTTAAAAAATTTTTTTAAAAATTTTATTTTATAGTGGAGCATAGCTGATTAACAATGTTGTGTTAGTTGCAGGTGTACAACATAGTTATACATATACACGTATCTATTCTTTTTCAAGTTCTTTTCCCATTTAGGTTATTACAGAGTAATTTTTTTTTAATTTTCTTTTTTTTTTAATTTTTGGCTGCGTTGGGTCTTCGTTGTGGCACGCGGGCTTTCTCTAGTTGCGGCGAGCGGGGGCTACTCTTCATTGTGGTGCGCGGGTTTCTCATTGCGGTGGCTTCTCTTGTTGCGGAGCATGGGCTCTAGGCGTGCGGAGTTCAGTAGTTGTGGCACACAGGCTCAGTAGTTGTGGCTAGCGGGCTCTAGAGCGCAGGCTCAGTAGTTGTGGCGTACGGGCTGAGTTGCTCCGCGGCATGTGGGAACTTCCCGGACCAGGGCTTGAACCCATGTCCCCTGCATTGGCAGGCGGATTCTTAACCACTGTGCCACCAGGGAAGTCCCTATTACAGAGTATTGAGCAGAGTTCCCTGTGCTATACGGGAGGTCCTCGTTGGTTATCTATTTTAAATACAGCGGTGTGTACATAAGTTTTGTATATAATATCAGGTGCTTATTAGACTCCTGCTTAAGAAAGTAATTTAAAAAGAGGTGTAGTCTGAGGTTTAATGTAACTTTCTCACCAAAGGTGTCTAAGTTGCAAACAATAGAGCATCATTTAAATACTCCTAAATCTTTAGACAAAATCATAAGCAAGTTACAGGCTCGATCGCCAATTTACAATAGAGAGAAAAGTTGGGACAACACTTTTTCATTCTCTTGAGGTAAATTTATCAGTCGTTTCACTTCCTCCAACCTTGTGATTGCCAGCTGTAACTCCAGATTCCAGTAGAATCTCTTTGTGGACTATGAGGATAAAAATATTTCAACAAAAACCCACATTTCAGATCCAAGTGTCTTAGAAACAGTGTAGTGTGTGGTGGTTTGAAATACAGGCTTAAGTATCATGTATACTTATGTATATAACAGCTTACTAGCAATTAACTAACATTGCTTCCTCAGCTATCTGACAGAGTTGTAGTGAGAGTTAAATGAGATAGTGCCTATGAAGTGCTCAGCACAGTGCCTGGCACATGGTTCACACCCAGTAAATGTTAGCTGTGGTTCTTATCTCTTCTGAATAAACAATAGTTCACACATTTAGACCAATTTAAGTTATTCTAGCTCCTTAAAGTGAAACCTCGATCTTAATGTGAAATTGCAAAATATTCCAGACTAAGTAGAAATCCTCAGGAAGGGAGGGTTTGTCAGAATTACTTGAGAGACGTTTTCAAACTCCCATTCCCTGTTAATCTTCTCCCCCCACATGGAGAGTTGCTTCCACTCTCACCCGGAGTTTTACTATCCCCCTTGGCTGAAAATCAGTGCCTTGGTGAGTCACTATTATGGATGAGAATCTACACAGGTAGAGGGGAAAGCTTCAGAACCATGTATTGACTTCATCTCCCTTTCTGGCAGGGCCAGAAAACAACTTTTCAGTTTACTTGACTCTCCTTTATTTAAAATAAACAACTCTTTATGACAGTCAAATAAAAGTAAAACACAAATATCTGATGGCTCTAGACAGCTCCAAGTACTGTAATAAAGCCAAATTATTGCAGATATGAAAAAAGCGTAAGAATTTGTCCACCACTAACTTTTGTAATTTAAATATTTTAGCTTCTCTTCCAAGTTACTTGATGTGTTTCTGAAATTCAAGTTTAGAATAAAAGCTTGGCCACGCGGCTTGCAGGATCTTAGTTCCCTGACCAGGGATTGAATTTGGGCTGAGGCAGTGAAAGCGCCGAGTCCTAACCACTGGACAGCCAGGGAATTCCCAAAACTTGGGGTTTTAAAAGTTTTGCTTCTCATTTCATTTTTTTTTTTACTTTAGAATCAAATTGTAAGTTATGAGATTTAACTCTCAGATCACCAAGCAAGTATGGCTTCTCCTAACTCTGAGCAATAAATATCAGACTGGGCAGAATTTGTTTGCCAGAAAATATAAATTCTTTAAAAAGGTAAGACGAGAAATTTCTTACAACTAAATCAGAAGTTGTTCTCTTTGACTCCATCCTAGCATGATGATTTTTTAAATTATTATTTCGAAGTAAGTTATTACACAGTAATACATCCATTCAATTTATACACATTTCACGTACCAGTTTAGTCAATTAATTTCTAGCTTCAAGGGCTCCTCATTTTATAACACAAATTCTAAGCTTTTCCATGCAAACCTCTAATTATTGAAATTTCAAGCACTTAAACTGCTTTTGATTCAGTAGGAGCTGTGTAAAGAGGACAGCCTGGCGCCTTCCCTAGGTGTCCTGTCTTAACATAGGTAGTGCCCAAGACTTAGAAGATAATCTCTCAATATACAGGTAAAAGAGGCTATACTGCCCTGTCCCCTCCCCCCAGTACTCATTACAAAATCTTCTGTTCTCCAACATATGCTACCCTTGTGCATTTTGCCAGGGACATATTTACTTGCCTAGTCTGTAATATGCCGCTTCAGAGCCTAGAGACAATTCAGAGATGCTCCTGTGTGTGATTTACAAAATAAACCAGATGACTTACGGCATTGTTTTCAAATGAAGATAATATGTCTTAATGCCTAGGAACATACCTTTTTTTTTTTAAATTTTATTTATTTTATTTTTGGCTGTGTTGGGTCTTTGTTTCTGTGTGAGGGCTTTCTCTAGTTGTGGCAAGCAGGGGGCCACTCTTCATCGCGGTGCGCGGGCCTTTCACTATCGCGGCCTCTCTCGTTGCAGAGCACAGGCTCCAGACGCGCAGGCTCAATAGTTGTGGCTCACAGGCCCCAGGCGCAGGCTCAGTAATTGTGACACGCGGGCCCAGTTGCTCCGCGGCATGTGGGATCCCCCCAGACCAGGGCTCAAACCCGTGTCCCCTGCACTGGCAGGCAGATTCTCAACCACTGCGCCACCAGGGAAGCCCGGAACATGCCTTTTAAGTCAGACTCCTATGGCTCTTTAGGCAAGTCCCCTGGGCGTTAAGTTTCCTCATCTGTGAATGTAGGATAGTAGGATAATCGTAAAGATTAAATGAAAAATACATTGTGAAGTGCTTAGAATAATGTCTGGCACATAGTAAGCACTCAGTATGTGTTAACTCTCATTTTATTGTTACAAATAGTAATGATGAGTAGGAGAAGAGGACCTTCTTTCCTTGTTCTAATTCCACAACTCCTCAGTTCCTAATTCACAATCTACCAGTGTTGCAGTTCAAGTAGGAAAGCACGGCACGCTGGTAAAACAGTGAATGCAAAACTGTTGGGAGGTAATCCGTCCACTCAGGGAAGACCAGTTGGCCACGCAGTTAGTTGACCAGTGGTAGCATTCATCCCAGCCCATGGTCTCTGCCTCACCAATCAGAAGCTGTGTCTAAACCTTAAAGCAAACTGATATATAAACATTTACTAATTTGTTAATCAACAATGAGAAATTTAACAAGTAGGCAAGTACTCATATTTGCTCATTAGTACATTTTCTGCTAGTTGACAAGTCTACACGAGAAGACTTTGTAATCAGAATGTTGCTTAGTGAGGAGACAATCAGAACCAGGGCAGTAAGTTGGATTTTACCTTTAAATTTTTACTATGGAAAATTCCAAACATACTTAAAAGTAGAGGTGTATAATGAACCCTCATGAACCCCTCATATAGCTTGAACAATTATCAACATTTTGCCAGTCTTCTTTCATCTATCCCTCCCCCTTTTCTTGGAGAGGTGCTGTAGTATTTTAAAGTAAATCCCAGACATCATATTTTGCCAGAAAATTATTCATTATGTAGCTCTTACGGATAAAACTTTAAAAACTCCTCTACCTTTATCACATACCAAAAATGACAATAATCACGGGACTTCCCTGGCAGTCTAGTGGTTAAGACTCCGAGCTTCCACTGCAGGGGGCACGGGTTCGATCCCTGGTCGGGGAACTAAGGTCCCTCATACTGCATGGCGCAGCCCCCCCCCAAAAAATCCCCTTATACTATCTAATACCCCATCTATGTACAAATGTCCCCATTGTCTCAAAAAAAGGTATACATTTGGCTTGTTGAAATCAGGATTCAAACATTATATTTGGTTCACGTCTTTTAAGTCCTTTCTAATCTTTAACAGTTCCACCTCTCTCTCTTTTTTTAATGGCATTTGTTGTTGAGAAAACCAGGTCACTTTGACTTTCTCCCAGTATGGCTGACTGCGTCCCCAATAGTCTTCTATTCCCTGGTATATCCTGTAAACGGGAAGTTAGACCAGGAGGCTTGATTAGAGTCAAGTTCAGAATGTTTTTATTTTCGAGGGAGGGGGAGGAACAAGATGTTTCATAACTGATGGTGTGTGCTTCCTGTTGCATCACATCGGGAGACACACGATTATCTGGTTGTTACACGGGCCAATTTGAATGGCTGGGATCAAGCTGTCATAACCTCATGTACCCATCTTCTGTATAGGGATGGATTTGATACCAGAACAGCCTCCTAGACAGTGCTGGGGAATACTGATGAACTTTGGCCTTTACCTTGGACTCTCGTATCTGATGACTTGCAGACTATCCTTGCTCTGTTAATATCCCATTTCGTCAGATAGAGCTCAGTAGGGCTTCCCTGGTGGCACAGTGGTTAAGAATCCGCCTGCCAATGCAGGGGACACGTGTTCGAGCCCTGGTCCGGGAAGATTCCACATGCCGCGGAGCAACTAAGCCCGAGCACCACAACTGCTGAGCCTGCGCTCTAGAGCCTGTGCTCCACAACAAGACAAGCCACCGCAACGAGAGACCCACGCACCGCAACGAAGAGTAGCCCCCACTCGACGCAACTAAAGAAAGCCTGTATATTTGCTAAAATAAAAGCTTCTTACCTACTGGAACAATCCATCCTGTGCTTACCCCAAATCAACTTAATTGAATTTGGAGTATTAAAAATTTTGTAGGTCCCTTCCACAGATGGCTTGTTTTAGATCCCTTACATTTTTCCTATATTGGTTTTTAAATTATAAAATAGTTCATGTGTATAAAAGAATATAATGGGGGATAGGGGAGAGAGGGATTGGGAGTTTGGGATTAGCAGATGCAAACTATAGAGAATGGATAAACAAGGTCCTACTGTATAGCACAGGGAACTATCTTCAATATCCTGTGATAAACCATCATGGAAAAGAATATAGAAAAGAATGTATATATCTGTATAGCTGAATCGCTTTGCTGTACAGCAGAAATAAACACAACATTGTAAATCAACTATACTTCCATAAAATAAACTTAAAAAAAGAATATAATGGATGGGGACTTCCCTGGTGGTGCAGTGGTTAAGAATCTGCCTGCCAACACAGGGGACATGGGTTCGATCCCTGGTCCTGGAAGATACCACATGCTGCGGAGCAGCTGAGCCTGTGCACCACAACTACTGAGCCTACTGAGCCTGTGCTCTAGAGCCCGCGAGCCACAACTACTTGAAGCCCACGTGCCCTAGAGCCCACGTGCCGCAACTACTGAAGCTCGCGTGCTCTAGCACCTGTGTGCTGCAACTACCGCGGGCTCCACAACGAGAGAATCCACCGCAGTGAGAAGCCCGCGCACCACAATGAAGAGTAGCCCCACTCGCTGCAGCTAAAAGCCCACGTGCAGCAAGGAAGACCCAATGCAGCCAAATAAATAAAAATTAAGCCAAATAAATAAAAATTTAAAGAATAAAACAAACTGTTCAAAATAAAAATTTTTAAAAAAGAATATAATGGATGTACTAGATGTAAAGAATAATAAAACCTTTAAATGTGTACCTACCACATAAGAAATTATATTTTTTTCTTCAATAGTTTTATGTTGAAATAACTTTGGATTTACAGTAGAGTTTCAAATATAGTACAGACAGGTCCCCTATACCCTTATCTGACTTCCCCTAATGTTAACATCTTAATCTGGTACATTTATCAAAACTTAAGAAATTAGCATTGGTACAGTTCTATTAACCAAACTAGAGACTCTATTCAAATTTCACTAGTTTTTTCACCTATGTCCTTTTTCTGTTCCAGGATCCAATCCAGGATACCACGTTGCATTTAATCATTATGTCTCTTTAGTCTCCTCCAGTCTGTGAAAGTTTCTTGGTCTTTCCTTGTCTCTCATGACCTTGATGCTTTGGAAGAGTACTGGTCCAGTATTTTGTAGAATGGCCCTCAGTTTGGGTTTGTCTGATATTTTTCTCATTATCCTGGTGGTATGCATGTGGGCGAAGAAGACCACAGTGTGAAGTGCCTTTCTCGTCACATCATACCAGGTGGTGCACAGAATATCAGCATGACTTATCACTGGTGATGTTAACCTTAATCACTTGGTTAAGGAGCTGTCTGCCAGGTTTCTCCACTATAAAATTACTAGTTCTCCTTTTCCATGTACTGTTCCTTAGAAGCAAGTCACTGAATCTAGTTCACACTCAGGGTGAGGGGAAATTAAGTTCCATCTCCTAGAGCAAGAAGTAGCAAAGAAGTTGTGAACATAAGTTAAAGCCACCAAAGTAAGTAATGAACTTTTGATAGACTCCTTACATTTTTTTTAACCAGCAATATGAGTTTATTTAGGAATGGCAGAGGAATAGCAATTAAGGACATGCCAACTATAGCAAATGATAGGCAACTCCAGAGACCAAGGGGAGGAATGTTATTTTACAGAGGAAAAAAGGAAGTTGGGAAAGCCTGCTTTGTACGAAAGTCCATTGAAGGTGTTGACCGTAGAAATAGAACAGCCAATTATTTTACCAGAAAAATGGGTTCATTCAGGAATAACAGAGAATTGCAATTTGGGATAACTTTGCTATAGAAGAACTACAGGCAAGTCTGCCAGGCTCCTTATATTTTGACTCCTCTTAATTTTATTATTACTACCAATATTGCCTGCAGTATCCACCAACTACTTCCTATTTCTTCATCCATGAGGTTATTATGAATTCGTCATTGCCTTCTTGAAAGCTATAGGTATTTGTACAGCAGTTTCCCAGACTTGTCTGATTATCATAATTACCTGGGGTAACTATACAAGTTTCCCAGCCCCTCCTCTACAATATGGTTCAGGTTAACTGGGATGTGGGCTTGGAAACGAGCTTTAAAGCATCCCAGGTGATTCTTATTATGAGACCAAGTTTGAGAAATACTGGCTTACAGCATTTCTCTCTTCTCCCTGTTTTGCAATGGCTAAACATCGACACAAAACTTACTGTTCTTTATGTTTATAGTTTCCTTATTTATATAGTTTCCTTATTTCCTTTTTCAAATTTAGGAAATCTGTATTTTCCCATCTTCCACAGAGTAAGGACATTTGAATGTAAATGACAAGAAATATTTCCAGCTGGGAAAGGGCAGGTGGTCTCCCAACTCTTTCCCTCTAGTTTTGGTCTCTTCTTCCCCTTTCCCTTTTGTACTTGAAGCCTCTACTGCTTTTGTAAAAAGGCCAGAAGTTTTTCTTTAGGAGTTTATCTCTGCTTATTTCTTCTAAACCTGAGGGGTTTCAGTAAGGATGCTATTCATTTTTGTTATCCTGCTTCCATAATAATAATTTCAATAACTACCATCTGCCAGATAGCATGCTTTATGTATTAGGTTGAACAATATGGAAAACATTTTTGTAGGTCAAAATGATTGAATGTTGGCGATTTAATATGGTTCAACCTAATACATTATCCTAGTATTTTTTTTTTTTTTTTTTTGGCTGCGTTGGGTCTTCCTTTCTGCACGTGGGCTTTCTCTAGTTGCAGCGAGCAAGGGCTAGTCTTAGTTGCGGTGCACGGGCTTCTCATTGCAGTGGCTTCTCTTGTTGTGGAGCACGGGCTCTAGGCACTCAGGCTTCAGTAGTTGTGGCACACAGGCTCTGTAGTTGTGGCACGCAGGCCCTAGAGTGTGCAGGCTTCAGCAGTTGTGGCGCACAGGCTCAGTAGCTTTGGCTCGTGGGCTCTAGAGCGCAGGCTCAGTAGTTGTGGCACACGGGCTTAGTTTCTCTGCGGCATGTGGGATCTTCCCAGACCAGGGCTTGAACCTGTGTCCCCTGCATTGGCAGGCGGATTCTTAACCACTGCGCCACCAGGGAAGTCCAGCCTAATACGTTATCTTCTTTAATCCTCACAGTAACCCTCAGGGTTGGTGGTAGTATGCCCATTTTTACAGGTGGGAAAACTGAAGACCAGAATAATTAGGCAACTTTCCTAAAGTCACGTATTTATAAATGGTAAAGCCAGGGTTTGGATACAGGGCTATCTGTTTCTGAAACCCATGTTTTTGAACACAGTACTGCTTTAAAGAAAATGTTATGATGAGGGTATGATAAAGCAGGCACTGACACACTGTGTGTGGGAGTGTAACTCAGTACAATTTTGCTGAAAGCTATTTGACACTGCATCAAGAGCCTTAAGAATTTTCATCCTTTGCATCTAGTAACTCCAGTTTAAAAACATTATCCTAAGGGAATAATCAGAGATGAACATGAAGTTTTATGTAAAATACGCTCATCAAAGCATTCTATTTTTAAGATAAAAAATTGGAGGGAGTTCCCCAGTGGCCTAGTGGTTAGGATTCCAGGCTTTCACTGCCGTGGCCTGGGTTCATTTCCTAGTCAGGGAACTGAGATCCCACAAGCCACGTGGTGCAGCAAAAAAAAAAAAAAAAAAATAGAAACCATGAGTGTTCGACAATATGGAATTAAATTAAGATACAGCCGCAAGATGGACAGGGGACATGGAACAATGCTCATGATACAATGTCAAGTGAGACAAACAGTATACAAAATTAAGTATGACCGCATTTTTTAAAAAATAAATTTATTTATTTATTTATGGCTGTGTTGGGTCTTCGTTTCTGTGCGAGGGCTTTCTCCAGTTGCGGCGAGCGGGGGCCACTCTTCATCGCGGTGCGTGGGCCTCTCACTATCGCGGCCTCTTTTGTTGCAGAGCACGGGCTCCAGACGCGCAGGCTCAGTAATTGTGGCTCACGGGCCCAGTCGCTCCGCGGCATGTGGGATCCTCACAGACCAGGGCTCGAACCCGTGTGCCCTGCATTGGCAGGCAGATTCTCAACCACTGCGCCACCAGGGAAGCCCAACATTTTTTGTTAAAAAAAAATAAGTATAGAAAAAGTCTGGGGGCTTCCCTGGTGGCGCAGTGGTTGAGAATCTGCCTGCCAATGCAGGGGACACGGGTTCGAGCCCTGGTCTGGGAAGATCCCACGTGCCGCGGAGCAGCTGGGCCCGTGAGCCACAATTACTGAGCCTGCGCGTCTGGAGCCCGTGCTCCGCAACAAGAGAGGCCGCGATAGTGAGAGACCCGCGCACCACCATGAAGAGTGGCCCCCGCTCGCCGCAACTGGAGAAAGCCCTCGCACAGAAACGAAGACCCAACACAGCCATAAATAAATAAATTAATTAATTAATTTTAAAAAAAGTCTGGAAGGAAATACAGGAGAATTGTAACACTGGTTACATCTGCACAGTGGGATGAAGAGTGGTTTTCATTTTATTTTTTAAATTTTTCCATAGAGGGCTTCCCTGGTGGCGCAGAGTTTTTGTTTTTGTTTTTTGTTTTTTTAGTATTTATTGATTAACAAATATTTATTGAGTATATATGGTGTACTGCTATAAAGTGAATGGGTTTTTTTTTAAATTTATTTAATGTATTTTTTTTATTTTTGGCTGCGTTGGGTCTTTGTTGCTGCACGCGGGCTTTTCTCTAGTTGCAGCGAGCGGGGGCTACTGTTCCTTGTGATGTGTGGGCTTCTCATTGCGGTGCCTTCTCTTGTTGCGGAGCATGGGCTCCAGGCGCACAGGCTTCAGTAGTTGCGGCACGCGAGCTTAGTTGCTCCGCAGCATGTGGGATCTTCCCGGACCAGGGCTCGAACCCGTATCCCCTGCATTGGTAGGCAGATTCTTAACCACTGCGCTGCAACTACTGAGCCTGTACTTGAGAGACCACAAGCCACAGCTACTGAGCTGGCATGCCACAACTACTGAAGCCCGTGCACCTAGAGTCCGTGCTCCACAACAAGAGAAGCCACTGCAATGAGAAGCCCGCGCACCACAACAAAGAGTCGCCCTTACTCGCTGCAACTAGAGAAAGCCTGTGTGCAGCAACGAAGACCCAATGCAGCAATAAATAAATAAATAAATAAAATTTATTTTAAAAAGAAGAAATTTATAAAAAAAATTTTCTTCTATAGAGAATTTTCTATAAGAAACATATATTACTTTCATCATAAAAATGTTGAAAATAAGTTTTGTTACAAGAAAAAAGTCATTTATAATCCTACTATGCCAACATAATAACTTTTCATTTTTGCATATCACCTCCCAGTCTTTGTTCCCGTAGTTGCATAATTTTACCTGATAGCAGTCATGGTGTACAAAATATGTTTTTTAAACTTTTAAAAATTATTATTTAAAAAAAATAAAAATAAAAATAATTATTTAAATATTATTGTTCATTGTAGAAAATTAATATAGATAGGCAAAAAGAGGGAAATACAAACCTGTAATCCCACCACCAAAGAAAATCACCGTTAACTTGTTTTGTGTATAGTTAGCTTCCAGGCCTTTACACACTTGTGTATACATAATGTATACCAAGATTAGATCATACTTGCACATACCATTTTTTAATGACTGCGTAATAGTTTATTGAATTTACCCTTACTTATTTAACCATTTCCCTATTATTGTGTTATTAGACTGTTTCCAGTATTTCCCATTTTTAGATAATTCAACAATTAACATTTCATACATATAGCTTTTACTTTTTTATATATGTATGTATGTATTTATTTATTTATTTATTGGCTGTGTTGGGTCTTAGTTGCGGCACGCGGGATCTTTCGTTGCGGCGTGTGGGCTTCTCTCCAGTTGTGGCGTGTGGGCTCAGTAGTTGCGGTGCACAGGCTCTCTAGTTGTGGCGTGCAAGCTCAGTAGTTGCAGCATGTGGACTTAGTTGCCCCGTGGCATGTGGGATCTTAGTTCCCCGACCAGGGATCGAACCTGCGTCCCCTGCATTGGAAGGCAGATTCTTAACCATTGGACCACCAGAGAAGTCCCATGCATATAGCTTTTACTTCTGTTGAATTGTTTCTCTAGCATCAGTTTGTGAGTGTGGAATTATTAGGCCACTGGTTAAAAACAATTCTATAAAGTTGCTATCTATGTAACACACGGTCAAAAAATCAGAAGAGCTCATAATGAATAGCAGCTTCCCTACCCACACTTCCCTTTTCTTCTCCACTCACTTTCCCCAAAGCAACCACTTTTATCTGTTACAAAGGTATTTATGGGTTTTGATATGTAATGCCACATTGCTTTCCGAAAGTTTGTACCCATTCTATGTGAACATACTAATTTCACTACAACTTTGTCAACTTTAGATGTTATTTAAAAGTTGTTTTTGCCTATTTTCATTCATTCAATAACCGTTCCAGCACCTACTACAGGGGACAACTGAGGTTACGAAGAAGAATGATACAGCATCTGCTCTGAAGCATCACAGGAAGCCAGATTGACAGGAGAAGCAAAACCCAAGAGTACAGTACAGTGTGATCAATGCAGTGGAAGCATATGAAAGGAAAAGGGAAAGTTGAGAGGAAAAAGTAATCAATTTTGCAAGTTATGGGCCAGTGATGAGGGTGAAGAAAAGCTTTACAGTTCAAAAGACCTTTGAGCTGAATTTGAATGGCTACTGAGGGGTTGGCAGGTAAGGTGGGGTGAGGATATTCCAGACAGATAGTACATATCCAAAAGCCAGAGCCTAGAATCAGCGTCGAATGTTTGCAGAGCTGCAAGTAGTCCAGCAGAATTGGAACACTGGGCCTGTGGGGAGGGAAAATGAGGGTAGGGGAAGGCAGAGTAGATTATGAAACAGATCCCACAACTGGTTGTAGACCACGGTGAAGAATTTGGACTTTATCTTGATGGACAATGAAGAATGTGAAGGATGTGATTCGATTTGGTTTGGTTTTAAAGAGATTAACTCTGGCTTCACTCTAGTGAACGTGTTAGAGAAGAGGCCAGGCTGGAGGAAAGGGTACCTGTTACAAGGCGATTGCATTCGTTCAGGTGAGAAGTGTTGTGGACTTCAACTAGAGCAATGATATTTGGGTTGGAGTAGATGGCATAGATTTGGGAGATGTTTAGGAGGTAGACTCAACCATGCTTGGTGACTAATTGTTAGAGGGCCAAGAAATAAGGAGGCTTATAGACTCAGTCAATAAATCTTTATAGTGTGCCTATTATGTGCCAGACACTGTTCTAGGCTGTGGATGTAGCAGTGAAAAACATGGAAATAAATCTCTGTTCTCATGGAATTTATATCTGAGTGGAAAAGAGACAGTAAACAAGGAAACACAAACTGTGTTAGAAATAAAAGAAGGTGAGCAACAGTCAGCTCTACCCACCACCAGAGCCTCCCATCAAGCCTCTTAGATAGCCTCAACCACCAGAGGACAGACAGCAGAAGCAAGTAAAACTACAATCCTGCAGCCTGTGGACCAAAAAAACCCAGAGTTACAGAAAGATAGACAAGATGAAAAGGCAGAGGGCTATATATCAGATGAAGGAACAAGAAAAAAACCCAGAAAAACAACTACATGAAGTGGAGATAGGCAACCTTCCAGAAAAAGAATTCAGAATAATGATAGTGAAGATGATCCAGGACCTCGGAATAAGAATGGAGGCAAAGATTGAGAAGATGCAAGAAATGATTAACAAAGACCTAGAAGAATTAAAGAACAAACAAACAGAGATGAACAATACAATGACTGAAATGAAAACTACACTAGAAGGAATCAATAGCAGAATAACTGAGGCAGAAGAACGGATAAGTGACCTGGAAGACAGAATGGTGGAATTCACTGCTGCGGAACAGACTAAAGAAAAAAGAATGAAAAGAGATGAAGACAGCCTAAGAGACCTCTGGGACAACATTAAACACAACAACATTCGCATTATAGGGGTCCCAGAAGGAGAAGAGAGAGAGAAAGGGCCAGAGAAAATACTTGAAGAGATTATAGTCGAAAACGTCCCTAACATGGGAAAGGAAATAGCCACCCAAGTCCAGGAAGCGCAGAGAGTCCCTTACAGGATAAACCCAAGGAGAAACACGCCGAGACACATAGTAATCAAAATGGCAAAAATTAAAAAAAAAATGGCAAAAATTAAAGACAAAGAAAAATTATTGAAAGCAGCAAGGGAAAAACGACAAATAACATACAAGGGAACTCCCATAAGGTTAACAGCTGATTTCTCAGCAGAAACTCTGCAAGCCAGAAGGGAGTGGCATGATATACTTAAAGTGATGAAAGGGAAGAACCTACAACCAAGATTACTCTACCCGGCAAGGATCTCATTTAGATTTGATGGAGAAATCAAAAGCTTTACAGACAAGCAAAAGCTAAGAGAATTCAGCACCACCAAACCAGCTCTACAACAAATGCTAAAGGAACTTCTCTAAGTGGGAAACACAAGAGAAGAAAAGGACCTACAAAAACAAACCCAAAACAATTAAGAAAATGGTCATAGGAACATACATATCAATAATTACCTTAAACGTGAATGGATTAAATGCTCCAACCAAAAGACACAGGCTTCCTGAATGGATACAAAAACAAGACCCATATATATGCTGTCTACAAGAGACCCACTTTAGACCTAGGGACACATACAGACTGAAAGTGAGGGGATGGAAAAAGATATTCCATGCAAATGGAAATCAAAAGAAAGCTGGAGTAGCTATACTCATATCAGATAAAATAGACTTTAAAGTAAAGAATGTTACAAGAGACAAAGAAGGACACTACATAATGATCCAGGGATCAATCCAAGAAGAAGATATAACAATTATAAATATATATGCACCCAACATAGGAGCACCTCAATACATAAGGCAACTGCTAACAGCCATAAAAGAGGAAATTGACAGTAACACAATAATAGTGGGGGACTTTAACACCTCACTTAACACCACTGGACAGATCATCCAAAATGAAAATAAATAAGGAAACAGAAGCTTTAAATGACACAATAGACCAGATAGATTTAATTGATATTTATAGGCCATTCCATCCAAAAACAGCAGATTACACATTCTTCTCAAGTGCGCACGGAACATTCTTCAGGATAGATCACATCTTGGGTCACAAATCAAGCCTCAGTAAATTTAAGAAAATTGAAATCATATCAAGCATCTTTTCTGACCACAATGCTATGAGACTAGAAGTGAATTACAGGGAAAAAAACGTAAAAAAGACAAACACTTGGAGGCTAAACAATACGTTTCTAAATAACCAAGAGATCACTGAAGAAATCAAAGAGGAAATCAAAAAATACCTAGAGACAAATGACAATGAAAACACGACGACCCAAAACCTGTGGGATGCAGCAAAAGCAGTTCTAAGAGGGAAGTTTATAGCTATACAAGCCTACCTCAAGAAACAAGAAAAATCTCAAGTAAACAATCTAACCTTACACCTAAAGAAACTGGAGAAAGAAGAACAAACAAAACTCAAAGTTAGCAGAAGGAAAGAAATCATAAAGATCAGAGCAGAAATAAATGAAATAGAAACAAAGAAAACAATAGCAAAGATCAATAAAACTAAAAGCTGGTTCTTTGAGAAGATAAACAAAATTGATAAGCCATTAGCCAGACTCATCAAGAAAAAGAGGGAGAGGACTCAAATCAATAAAATCAGAAATGAAAAAAAAAATCAGAAATGAAAAAGGAGAAGTTACAACAGACACTGCAGAAATACAAAGCATCCTAGGAGACTACTACAAGCAACTTTATGCCAATAAAATGGACAACCTGGAAGAAATGGACAAATTCTTAGAAAGGTATAACCTTCCAAGACTGAACCAGGAAGAAACAGAAAATATGAACAGACAAATCACAAGCAATGAAATTGAAACTGTGATTAAAAATGTTCCAACAAACAAAAGTCCAGGACCAGATGACTTCACAGGTGAATTCTATCCAACATTTAGAGAAGAGCTAACACCTATCCTTCTCAAACGCTTCCAAAAAATTGCAGAGGAAGGAACACTCCCAAACTCATTCTATGAGGCCACCATCACCCTGATACCAAAACCAGACAAAGACACTACAAAGAAAGAAAATTACAGATCGATATCACTGATGAATATAGATGCAAGAATCCTCAACAAAATACTAGCAAACAGAATCCAACAACACATTAAAAGGATCATACACCACGATCAAGTGGGATTTATCCCAGGGATGCAAGGATTCTTCAATATACGCAAATCAATCAATGTGATACACCATATTAACAAATTGAAGAATGAAAACCATATGATCATCTCAATAGATGCAGAAAAAGCTTTTGACAAAATTCAACACCCATTTATGATAAAAACTCTGCAGAAAGTGGGCATAGAGGGAACCTACCTCAACATAATAAAGGCCATATATGACAAACCCACAGCAAACATCATTCTCAATGGTGAAAAACTGAAAGCATTTCCTCTAAGATCAGGAACGAGACAAGGATGTCCACTCTCACCACTGTTATTCAACATAGTTCTGGAAGTCTTAGCCACGGCAATCAGAGAAGAAAAATAAAAGGAATACAAATTGGAAAAGAAGAAGTAAAGCTGTCACTGTTTGCGGATGACATGATATTATACATAGAGAATCCTAAAACTGCCACCAGAAAACTGCTAGAGCTAATGAATGAATATGGTAAAGTTGCAGGATACAAAATGAATGCACAGAAATCTCTTGCATTCCTATACACTAATGATGAAAAATCTGAAAGAGAAATTATGGAAACACTCCCATTTACCATTGCAACAAAAAGAATAAAATACCTAGGAATAAACCTACCTAGGGAGACAAAAGACCTGTATGCAGAAAACTATAAGACACTGATGAAAGAAATTAAAGATGATACCAACAGATGGAGAGATATACCATGTTCTTGGATTGGAAGAATCAACATTGTGAAAATGACTCTGCTACCCAAAGCAATCTACAGATTCAATGCAATCCCTATCAAATTACCAATGGCATTTTTTACGGAACTAGAACAAATCATCTTAAAATTTGTATGGAGACACAAAAGACCCCGAATAGCCAAAGCAGTCTTGAGGGAAAAAACGGAGCTGGAGGAATCAGACTCCCTGACTTCAGACTATACTACAAAGCTACAGGAATCAAGACAATATGGTACTGGCACAAAAACAGAAACATAGATCAATGGAACAAGATAGAAAGCCCAGAGATAAACCCACGCACCTATGGTCAACTAATCTATGACAAAGGAGGCAAAGATATACAATGGAGAAAAGACAAGTCTCTTCAATAAGTGGTGCTGGGAAAACTAGACAGCTACATGTAAAAAAATGAAATTAGAATACTCCCTAACACCATACACAAAAGTAAACTCAAAATGGATTAGAGACCTAAATGTAAGACTGGACACTATAGAACTCTTAGAGGAAAACATAGGAAGAACACCCTTTGACCTAAATCACAGCAAGATCTTTTTTGATCCACCTCCTAGAGTAATGGAAATAAAAACAAAAATAAACAAATGGGACCTAATGAAAGTTAGAAGCTTTTGCACAGCAAAGGAAACCATAAACAAGACGAAAAGACAACCCTCAGAATGGGAGAAAATATTTGCAAACGAATCAACAGACAAAGGATTAATCTCCAAAATATATAAAGAGCTCATTCAGCTCAATATTAAAGAAACAAACACCCCAATCCAAAAATGGGCAGAAGACCTAAATAGACATTTCTCCAAAGAAGACATACAGACGGCCACGAAGCACATGAAAAGATGCTCAACATTACTAATTATTAGAGAAATGCAAATCAAAACTACAATGAGGTATCACCTCACACCAGTTAGAATGGGCATCATCAGAAAATCTACAAACAACAAATGCTGGAGAGGGTGTGGAGAAAAGGGAACCCTCTTGCACTGTTGGTGGGAATGTAAATTGATACAGCCACTATGGAGAACAATATGGAGGTTCCTTAAAAAACTAAAAATAGAATTACCATATGACCCAGCAATCCCACTACTGGGCATATACCCAGAGAAAACCGTAATTCAAAAAGACACATGCACCCGAATGTTCATTGCAGCACTATTTACAATAGCCAGGTCATGGAAGCAACCTAAATGCCCATCGACAGACGAATGGATAAAGTTGTGGTACATATATACAATGGAATATTACTCAGCCATAAGAAGGAACGAAATTGAGTCATTTGTTGAGACGTGGATGGATCTAGAGACAGTCATACAGAGTGAAGTAAGTCAGAAAGAGAAAAACAAATATCGTATATTAACGCACATATGTGGAACCTAGAAAAATGGTACAGATGAGCCAGTTTGCAGGGCAGAAGTTGAGACACAGATGTAGAGAACGGACATATGGACACCAAGGGGGGGAAAACTGCGGTGGGGTGAGGATGGTGTTGTGGTGAATTGGGCGATTGGGATTGACATGTATACACTGATGTGTATAAAATTGATGCCTAATAAGAACCTGCAGTATAAAAAAACAAAACAACTAATACTAAACTTTCATTGGGTTATTTGTATGGAAATATGTTAATATAAATGTTTCAGACGTTACATGAAATTTCTAAAAATCTTATATGTTCTGGTATAATGTTATAAGTCATAATCCTAGTTATTACCTTAAAATGTATATCTCAGAAATAACTAATTTTCTTGTCAACTGCATTATTATGAACTTTCATCAAATTTTTAACTGTGGTCATTTTTAAGTCTTTTGTCATTTACAGACAGTTCTGTGTGTACTCTGATGCTTTTGCAAATATGTTCCTATGAAAGGGTTTCATCTTTAAGAAATTCATGGAAAAGACTCTGACAAGTACAGGTTTCTGGTAACTGACTGTACTGCTGAACTGAATGAATAAGCATTTTCAGAACTCTAATGAAAAACTGATGAACTCATAAAAGTGCTAATAACAAAAGATCAAGATAAAAAAAAAATTAATTACATGGGACTGTGTGAACTGATGAGGATGAGTATAATTTTTGTGACTTTCTGTCTGAATTAAAAAAAAAGAAAAAATCCAACAAGGACTCAGAGGCAAAGAATATACAAATCAATTTTCACTGCAAAGTAAAGGAGCTGTTACAGTGGAGGAATACTGGACTGAATGTCAATATTATGACATAGTATGAGTGTGTTTCATGTTTGGTAATTGCAATCATTGTTGCTTTTGTTTTGGTCATCCATGTACAATGCTTGGTGTCAGTCTATTTATCTCTTGTAAAAATAAAATACAGTGTGTAAAGAAAAAAAAAAAAAAAGAAATAAAAGAAGGTGGTATATTAGTCATTGTGGCCAGGTTGGGGTGGCTGTGGACCTACTTCAGATAAGATAGACAGCAGAAGTCTCTAATGAGGAGGTGACATTTTCACTAAGGCTTGAAGATGAGAAAGAGCTAGCCTTGCATTGAGCCACAGGAAGATCATCCTAGGTAGAGGGAACAGCAAGAACATGGCTCTGAGGCAGAAAAGAGGTTGGTGTATTGGAAGAACCGAAGTGTTGCTAAAGCAGCTCGGAATGTAATGACCAAAGGGGAGAGTGGAATTCTTCCAGGTTTTTGTCTTGGGCAGCTAGGGGTGAGGGTGGAGAATAATAGAGGAGTAACTTAAAAGAAGGAATAGGCTTTGGGTTGAGGTAGATGAGTTGTGTCATGTTTGGTGAGATGTCTGTAAGACATCCAAGTGGAGATGTTCAGGAAGTAATTGGAAATAATGGAGCTTAGGAGAGAGGCCATGTTGTTGTGTCATTAGCCTATGGGTGGCAGATGAAGTTATGGAAATGAGATCAGGGCCAAGGGCAGAACTCTGGGGAAAAGATCCAACATTTAATGGATGACCAAAGGTAGGGGAGTGAGCAAGGTGATTGCAAAAGAACAGTCAGCAAGTGTGTAATCCAGAAGTTAGAGGGGGAAGAGAATGTGAGGAATGAAGGAATAATCAGTCTTTCTCTTCTTTCTTTTTTCCTTCCTCCCTTCCTTCCTTCCTTCCTTCCTTCCTTCCTTCCTTCCTTCCTTCCTTCCTTCCTTTCTTTCTCTTTCCCATCAGAAGATGGTTTTTTGGTTTTTTTTGGCTATGAGGCTTGTGGGATCTTAGTTCCCCGACCAAGGATTGAACCCAGGCCCTTGGCAGTGAAAGCACAGAGTTCTAACCACTGGACCGCCAGGGAATTCCCAATAATCAGTATTTAAAATGCAACAGAGAAGTCAAGTAAGAACTGAAAAGTACCCATGATCATACTCTCTGACTCAGCAATTCTATCCCAGCTATGAGCACTAGAAAGATTCTTGCAGAAATGTACCAGAAAGTATGTACAAGAGTTCAAGAGTGTTCATAGCAGCACTGATCTTAATAGCAAAAAGCTGGAAACAGTTCAGATGTCCTTCAGCAGGACATTTGGCTTAATGAATTGCAGTATAATCATAAAATGGAAAACTACACATTGGTGAAAATGAATACCTACAGCTACAATATCAACATGGATAAATCCCACAAACACAATCTACAGAAAGGTCAAGTTCAGAAAAATTCATACGGTATGATTCTATGTATGTAAAGTTCAAAAACACAGGTGAGAAAGCAATAAAGAAAAGCAAAATCCCTGCGGGCAGTTATATGTTGCGGGAAAGGAGAGGAATGCAATGCAGAAGGGCATACAGAGGGCTTCAGAAGCTCTGGTAATGTTCTGTTTCTGAAGCTGATTGGTGGGTTACATGAGTGTTCATTTTATTATTCTTTAAATCACACACATATATGATTTTATTATTTATATATATGATTTAAATAAATCGTAAGAGTATGTATGTATATATTGTTTTGTATTTGTGATATGTTTCATAAAAATTTTTAGGCTAAGAAATAATGATTGGAAGGTGAGAAAACTAGGCTGTGAAGGGAAGAAGAATAGTAGTAATAACTAGAGGGAGAAATGGGATCATCAGAAGATTTTTTAAATACTTGTAAGACATGAGCACATTTACAGCCTTCTTTCATTCATTCAACAAAAATTTGTTGATACCAACTAGGTAGAGGGTACTACGCTGGGCCCTGGAGTACAGAGATACATTTATTCAATTATGTAGTTACTGTTAATCTAAGAGCTAGAAATCATTAATTCATTTATTCATTCAACAAATATTTATTGAGCGAGTGAATACTCTGTGCCAGGCAGTGATCCAAGTGCTGGGAATACAGCACTGAACAAAATAAAATAAACTTTGAAGTATATGGGAGGGGGACTTCCCTGGTGGTCCAGTGGCTAAGACTCTGCACTCCCAATGCAGGGGGGCCCGGGTTCGATCCCTGGTCAGGGAACTAGATCCCACATGCCGCAACTAAAGATTCTGCGTGCTGCAACTAAGACCCTGCGTGCTGCAACTAAGACCCAACACAGGCAAATAAAGAAAGAAAGAAAGAAAGTATATGGGAGGATGTGCATAGGTTATATGCAAATAAGGGACTTGAGCATCCAGGGATTTTGGTGTGTGTGGGGGGGTGTCCTGGAGCCAATCCCCCTGCCTCCCCGAGGATATTGAGGGATGACTGTATATGGATGGTGGTGATAAGTACATGAGAAAACTGAAGTAAGGTAAGGGTACAGAGAGGGAGTTGGGGGGGGGGGGTTGGTGAGTTATTAGACTGTTCAGGGAAGGCCTTTCTGAGAGGGTGACGTTTGAGCAGAGAACTTAATGAAGTGAGGAAATAAATCATGTGGATATCTGGGGGAAGATCATTCCAGGCAGAGAGAAGAGCAAGTACAAGGATGCCAAGACAGTTGAGGTGCTTGGCATGTTAGAGGAACAGCAAGGAGGCCATCATGTCTGCTGCAGCATAAACAGGGGGAGAGTGGAAGGCGATGAGGTCAGAGAGGTTTCCAGGGGCCAGATTATGTAACTCCTTGTGGCATGGGGAGCCATTAGAAGATTTTAGGCATGGAGTGACATGATTTTTATTTCTGTTTTTTAAGGGATCTCTTAGGCTTTGTGGTAAATACTAGGGGGCAATGGTGGAAGCAGGGAGACTAGTTAGTAGGCGATTGTAGTAATCCAGGCAAGAGATGGTGGTGGCTTGGATGAGGTTGGTAGTAACGGAGATGGTGAGAAGTGATTAAAAGTAGGGATGTATTCTGAAGGTAGAACCAACAGGATTTGCTGATGGATTGCATGTGAGGTATGAAATAAAGGGAGGAGTCAGGGATGACTCCCAAGCCTGAGAGACTGGAAGGCTGGAGATGCTATTTGGTGAAATGGAGAACATTGAGAGAAAAGAAGGTTTGAAGGGAAAAATAGAGCTCCGTTTTTGACATATTAGGTTGAGGTGCCATTTAGACAACCAAGTGGAGATGTTGAATAAGCAATTGGCTATATGAGCCTGGAGTTGAGGGGAGTGGTTGGGGCTAGAGATATGAATTTGGGAATCATCACTATGTAGATGCCGTGGGATTAGGAGAGATGGCCTAAGAATTGAGTGCAGAGAAGAGAAGAGATTAAAGGACCGAATCTTTTTTTTTTTTTTAAAGAGATGCTTCCCATTTAGGTTTTTTTTTTTAACTTATTTATTTATTTATTTATTTTTGGCTGTGTTGGGTCTTCGTTTCTGTGCGAGGGCTTTCTCCAGCTGTGGCAAGCGGGGGCCACTCTTCATCGCGGTGCGCGGGCTTCTCACTATCGCAGCCTCTCTTGTTGCAGAGCACAGGCTCCAGACGCGGCAGGCTCAGTAGTTGTGGCTCACGGGCCTAGTTGCTCCACAGCATGTGGGATCTTCCCAGACCAGGGCTCGAACCCGTGTCCCCTGCATTAGCAGGCAGATTCTCAGCCACTGCGCCACCAGGGAAGCCCCTAAAGGACCGAATCTTGAGGTCCTCCAACAAATACAGAGGCCAGGGAAATGCAGAGGACTCATTAAAGGAAGCCAAGAAGGAACAGACTGTGAAGTAAGAAGAAAAAAATTAGGAGATGGGAGTACAGTTCCTAGAAGCCAAGTGAAAAGAATTTAAAAAAAGGAAGTCATCTAGAATTATCCTACTAAGTAAAGTAGGTCAGACAGAGGAAGACAGATAACATATGATAGCTCTTATATGTGGAAGCTAAAAAAAATGCTGCAAATGAACTTATTTACAAAACAGAAATAGACTCACAGACATAGAAAACAACATTATGGTTACCAAAGGGGAAAGGGGGGGAGGGATAAATTAGGAGTTTGGGATTAGCAGATACAAACTACTATATATAAAATAAACACCAAGGACCTACTGTATAGTACAGGGAACTATATTCAATATCTTGTAATAAACCATAATGGAAAAGAATAAGAAAAAGAACATATATATATCTATATCTATATATCTATATCTATATATATATATAGATATATATATATCTATATCTGAATCACATTGCTGTATGCCAGAAACTAACACAACATCATAAATCAACTATACTTCAGTAAGAAAAATAGTAAGTCATGATCAGCTATATAAAATGCTGCTCAGAGTTCCAGCAGGATGATGCCTGAGAACCGAGGCAGAATGGATTTGGCAAAATGAAGGTAATTGGTGTTATTGACAAGAACAGTTTCTGTGGAGTGGTGGTAATGAAAGCCTAGTTAAAGTTGGTTTAAGAGAGAATCGGTGGTGAGAAGTGGAGACAGTGAGTATAGATACTTGAGGAGTTTTGCTATTAAGGGGAGCAGAGAAAGGAGACAGTATCTCAAGGGGGATGTGAGGATCTAGAAGTGTGTGTGTACATGTGTGTGTGTTAGATGGGAGGTGTATTTCTTTTTACACTTAATTATTGTGAATGTCTCTCTGTCTACACACACACACCTCGTTCTTTTTTAATTGACATTTTCATTGAGGTAAATGTAACAAATAACAGTGATCTCTTGCACATTTTGCCCAGTTTCTCCCAATGGTAACATTTTGCAAACCTATAGTATAGTATATCACAACCAGGATATTGACATTGATGCAACCCAGTAATCTTTTTCAGATTTCTCCAGTTTGCCTCATTATTTTTTTTTATAAATTTATTTATTTATTTATTTATCTTTGGCTGCGTTGGGTCTTCGTTGCTGCCCGCGGGCTTTCTCCAATTGTGGTGAGTGGGGGCTACTCTTTGTTGTGGTGTGTGGGCTTCTCATTGCGGTGGCTTCTCTTGTTGCAGAGCACAGGCTCTAGGCACGCGGGCTCAGTAGTTGTGGCTCGCAGGCTCCAGAGCACAGGCTCAGTAGTTGTAGCACACAGGCTTAGTTGCTCCGTGGCATGTGGGATCTTCCCAGACCCGGGCTCGAACCCGTGTCCCCTACGGGCGGATTCTTAACCACTGCGCCACCAGGGAAGCCCTGCCTCATTATTTTTTAACAACCTATTGATAGACACTTTTTTAAAAGTATTTATTTATTTATTTATTTATTTGGCTACACCGGGTCTTAGTTGTGGCATGTGAACTCTTAGTTGCGGCATGCATGTAAGATCTAGTTCCCTGACCAGGGATCAAACCCAGGCCCCCTGCATTGAGAGTGTGGAGTCTTAACCACTGGACTGCCAGGGAAGTCCCTGGTAGACATCTAATTTTCCAATTTTTTGCTCTTAGCAATGCTTGAGTCTCCTGGACTCTATTCCGTTGTGTTTAATCTTTCTGTTTATTTCTAGACCACTATAAAACTTTTAATTACTATGCATTTAATTATATCTGGTGGGTCAAATGGCCTTATTATTCATCCTTTAAAGTATTTTCTTTGGCTGCTGTGGAAGATAGATGGCCTCCGGTGATCCCCACCTCCTGGTATTCATGCCTTTGTATAGTCCCCTCCTCTTGAGTGTGGGCTGGACCTTGTGACTTAACAAATAGAGTACAGTAAAGGTGATGGCAAAGGTAATGGGTCGTTGCTTCCAAGACTAAGTTACGAAAGACCATGACTTCCATCTTGCTGGCACTCTCTCGCTCTCTCTTGCTTGCTTGCTCTAAGGAAACCAGCTGCCATGTTGTGAGCTGCCTTGTGGAGGGGCCAAAATGGCAAGTAACTGAGACCCTCAGTGCAACAGCCCACAAGGAACTGAATCCTGCTAACAACCACCGAGTGAATGCGAAAGTAGATCTTGAGATGGATGCAGTCCTGGCCGACGCTTTGACTGAAGCCCTGTGAGAGACCCTGACCTGTAGAACTTAGGTAAGCAGTGCCAAGTTTCCTGACCCATAGGAGACAGTGAGATGATAAATGTATGGTTTGGGTTTTTTTCTTTTCTAAAATTTTTTTTCCTTTCTTTGTTTTATTTTTTAATAAGTGTATGGTTTTGTTTTAACTTCTTAATTTGAGTTAACTGTAGATTCACAGACAGTTGTTAAAAAAAAATGTAATACAGAGATCCCAACACCCTTCACCCAGTTTCTCCCAGTGGAAACATCTTGCATAACTATAGTGCACTGCACAACCAGGAAACTGACATGGATACAATCCATAGACCTTATCATAGCACCAGCTTTCCATATGCTAAGCTGTGTGTTTGTATGTGTGTCTTTAGTTCTGTGCAGTTTCATCACATGTGTAGATTTGTGCAACCACCACCACTGTCAAAACACAGGGCAGTTTCATCTCAGGATGGCTTATGCTACCCTTTTATAGCCCCTGAGCATAGAATTTTAGGTTAGCAGGGTTTTTTATCTTTTAGTACTTTAAAGATGTTGCTCAGCTGACTTCTGGTTTACATCGTTTCTCACAAGAAACCTGTTGTCATTTTTATCTTTATTCCTCTATACATAACATATCTTTTTTCTCTGGCTGCTTTTAACATTTTTCTCTTTATCACCGGTTGTAAACAATGTGATTATGATGTGCTGTGGCATGTGTGTTTTTTTAATTGTGGTTAACATACATACATAAAATTTGCCATTTTAACCATTTTTACGTGTACAATTTACTGGCATTAACTACATTCACAATGTTGTGCATCCATCACCACTATTTCCAGTACCCTTTATCACCCTGAACAGAAACTTTGTACCCATTCAGCAATAACTCCCTATTCCCTCCTTCCCCCTTCCCTGGTAACCTCTATTCTACTTTCTGTCTCTATGAATTTGACTACTCTGAGTATCTCATATGACTGGAATCATACAGTATTTGTCCATTTGTGATTGGCTTCTTTCACTTGGCATAATGTCTTCAAGGTTCATCCATGTTGTAGCATGTATGAGAACTTCATTCTTTTTTTTTATAAATTTATTTATTTTATTTATTTCTATTTTTGGCTGCATTGGGTCTTTGTTGCTGTGCGCGGGCTTTCTCTAGTTGCGGCGAGCGGGGACGCCTCTTGGTTGCAGTGCGCGGGCTTCTCATTGCGGTGGCTTCTCTTGTTGCAGAGCACGGGCTCTAGGCGCGCGGGCTTCAGTAGTTGTGGCACGCAGGTTCAGTAGTTGTGGCTCGTGGGCTCTAGAGCGCAGGCTCAGTAGTCGTGGCGCACAGGCTTAGTTGCTCCGCGGCATGTGGTATCTTCCCGGACCAGGGCTCGAACCCTTGTCCCCTGCGTTGGCAGGCAGGTTCTTAACCACTGTGCCACCAGGGAAGCCTTTCATTCTTTTTTATGGCTGAAAAATATTCCATTGTATGTATATATCACATATTATTTACCCATTCATCTGTTGATGGACACTTGATTTGTTTCCACCTTTTGGCTATTGTGAATAATGCTGATATGATTTTGTGTACAAGTATCTATTTGAGTCCCTGTTTTCAATTCATTTGGGTGTATACTTAGGTGTGGAATTGCTGGATTATATGGTAATTCTATGTTTAACTTTTTGAGGAACTGCCAAACTGTTTTCCACAGCAGTTGCACAATTTTGCATTCCCACCAGCAATGAACGAGGGTTCTAACTTCTCCACATTCTTGACCACACTTGTTAGTTTCCTTTTTTTTTTTTTTGATAATAGCCTTCCTAATGGATGTGAAGTGGTATCTCATTGTCATTTAGATTTGCATTTCTCTCGTGGGTAGTCCTATTGAGTATCATCTCATGTGCTTGTTGGCCATTTATATATCTTCTTTGGAGAAACGCCTATTCAAGTCCTTTACCCATTTTTTTTAATGGTTTTTAAAATTAATTAATTAATTAATTTTTGGCTGTGTTGGGTCTTCGTTTCTGTGCGAGGGCTTTCTCTAGTTGCGGCAAGCGGGGGCCACTCTTCATCGCGGTGCACAGGCCTCTCACTGTCGCGGCCTCTCTTGTTGCAGAGCACAGGCTCCAGACGCGCAGGCTCAGTAATTGTGGCTCACGGGCCTAGCTGCTCCGCGGCATGTGGGATCTTCCCAGACCAGGGCTCGAACCCGTGTCCCCTGCATTGACAGGCAGATTCTCAACCACTGCGCCACCAGGGAAGCCCTTTACCCATTTTTGAATTTGTTGTTGTTGTTGTTATTGTTGTTGTCTTCTAATGGTTTTAGAGTTTAGGTCTTTGATCCATTTTGAGTTAATTTTTGTATATGGTGTAAGGTAATGGTCTAACTTCATTCTTTTGCATGTGGATGTCCAGTTGTCCCAGCACCATTTTTTTTTTTAAACCAGACCCAACATTTATTGAGAATAAAGGAAACCAGTTAGCATAGAGGCCCAATTTCAATTCATCAAACTTCAGTTGAGGATGGGGAATGGGGGCGAGGGGGGTGGCCAGCCCTGAAGTCACCCTCCCAGGGAAGAACCGGCTCTGGGAGGGAGCCAACACCATTTATTAATGAGATTGTCCTTTCCCAATGAATGGTCTTGGCATCCTTGTCAAAAATCAACTGACCATATATATGAGGGTTTATTTTGGGGCTCTCTGTTCTGTTCCATTGGTCCATGTCTGTCCTTATACCAGTACCGCACTGTTTTGATTGCTGTAGCTTTGTAGTAAATTTTGAAACCAGGAAGTGTGAGACCTCCAGCTTTGTTCTTCTTTTTCAAGATTGTTTTGGCTCTTTGGGGGCCCCTTGAGATTCCACATGAATTTTAAGATGGGTTTTTCTGTTTCTGCAAAATATACAGATTAAATTGATCTGTAGATTGCCTTGGGTGGTATTGTCATCTTAACAATATTGGATGCCAGACATTGTGAATTTTACCTTATTGGGTGCTGGATATTTTTGTACTACTATAGATGTGCTTAAAGCTTTTTTCTGGGAAGTTGTTACTTGAAAACAGTTTGATCTTTTTGAGACTAGCTTTTCAGCTTATTTTTCTAAAGCCAGAATCAAAGCAGCCTTTTAGTCTCAGGCTAATTTCACTCTACTACTGAGGCAAAACCCTCCTCAGTATTTTACCCACTGTCTTGTGAATTATGAAGTTTTCCCACTCAGGCTGTGGGAATGCAAACTATCTGGTCCCTGTGTGAGCTTTGAATCTTTTTTTTTAATATATTTTTTAAAATATTTATTTATTTATTTATTTATTTAGGCTGTGCCGGGTCTTAGTTGCAGCATGCGGGCTCCTAGTTGTGGCATGCAGACTTCTTAGTTGCAGCATGTGGACTACTCTGTTGCGGCATGTGGACTCTTAGTTGTAGCATGCACGTGGGATCTAGTTCCCCGACCAGGGATTGAACCCGGGCCCCCTGCATTGGGAGCGTGGAGTCCTACCCACTGGACCACCAGGGAAATCCCGAGCTTTGAATATTTTTCCCCTCCAGTCCTTTCAGGTGGTTCTTTCTCCAGCTTTAGGTAGTTTCTTTACATGTGTTCACTAACCAGTACTCAGATGGAAGACTCAAGGTGAATCCTCTGCATATCTCCAGAGCTTTCTTTCTGTGCAGCCCTCTTCTCTCTAGTATTCTGTCCTGTGAGTTTTAGCTACCTTGGCCTTCCTGGACTCCCAACTCTGTCTTCTCAGCTCACAAAGGCTGCTAGGCTCTGCTTGGATTCCACCCCTCTGCACTGTGGCCTAGAAACTCTCTTCTGACAGTATGCTAGGGCACTCAGCTTGTTTGTTTCTCCTCTTTCTGTGATCATTATCATGTGCTACCTGATGTCCAGTGTCTGAAAACTACTGTTTAATAGAGTCTGTCCATTTGTTGTTGTTCTTTGGGTCAGGAGGGTAAATTATTCCATCTTGGCCACAAGTGGAAGTCCCCTCTGGCTTTTTGTGAGACTGGGGTGTGAGATTTCAGAAGTCCTATTTTTCTGGGCACTGAAGAAGCCCAGGATGTGGCTCTGTGAGTGGAGGCTGAAATGGGATGGATATCAAAGTTCCTGGAGTAAAGGCAGAATAGGAACTGGGAGGCTGGATTGTTAAATGAGTCATTCATATGGATGCTCAACTGGCAGACTAGGTGGGGGTGGAACTGGCGTTACAGAAAGAAGGAGGAGGATGGCAAAGGGCCTGAAGGAATAAATTAACAGTGGTTTTGGAGAACCGTAAAATATTTCTTCTAGCTGGAATATAAAGTACCCAAGAAGCCATGCCAGGAAATGAAGTAGACCAGTGACTATATTTGAAGGATGCTGTCTGTCATACTGAGGAATTTTTTTTTTTGGCTGTTCTGGGTGTTCGTTGCGGCACACAGGCTCTTCGTTGCAGTATGTGGGCTTCTCTAGTTGCGGCACTAGAACGCACGGGCTCAGTAGTTGCGGTATGTGGGATCTTAGTTCCCCGACAAGGGATCGAATCTGGGCCCCCTGCATTGGGAGCATGGAGTCTTGACCACTGGAGCATCAGGGAAGTCCCCATACTAAGGAATTTGGATATTTTCTTGAAGGCAATTGAGAAAGTCAAGAAACTGGGAAGCCAGGGAGTCAGATGGTCATCCAGATTAATTCTGGAGTCATCTAGCTGATGACATGGGGTAGGAAAGAAAACTGGTAGCTAGATTCAAACATTCTTACTGAATAAAGGAGGCTGGGATCATAGTTTTAAGGTTGTGTAGACAGTTACAAATCCAGATGCCACGAGTCTCAAAGGAACAGAAATGGTTTACCCACGAGTGGTGGACTTGGCAACAGGGAGCAAGGAGAAAGCTTCCCTCATTCCCCCCACTCCTCCTCACCTTTGTGGTAGTCAGAGTGTGAGAGAAGAAGCAGTCTCCTTCTGGAGAGGAGTGGGAAAGCAGGAGCCTCAGGAGAAAGCCACGATCAGTTAAGACAAGGGCTGGAAGGAAAAGCTCAGCAAAGAAAGCCAGTGCGTAGAGCGGTTAGTTTCTCCAGGAACAGGAGCTCCAGAAGGCACAGTGCAAAGGGCTCTGAGAAAAGCAAATGGTGGCAAAAACAGGTTGCAGGTGTATGTGGAGGAAACAGAGCATCTGGGGCTCTAATATCAGTTTTCACCTCTTTTCCAGTTTTAGAAAGGTGGTGACACCTCCTCTGCTGTCATTCTTTTTTTTTTGTTTTGCTTTGGCTGTGTTGGGTCTTCATTGCTCCGCGCGGGCTTTCTCTAGTTGGGGCGAGCGGGGGCTGCCCTTCGTTGCGGTGGCTTCTCTTGCTGCGGAGCACGGGCTCTAGAGCGCAGGCTCAGTAGTTGTGGCGCACAGGCTTAGTTGCTCCGCAACATGTGGGATCTTCCTGGACCAGGGCTCGAACCCCTGTCCCCTGCATTGGCAGGCAGGTTCTTAACCACTGCGCCACCAGAGAAGTCCTGTCATTCTCTTTTAATACCATTCTTAATGTGCCCCATTGCAACCGATTTTAGTTTCACTTGAACATATTTCTAACGCTTACTTTGCTTTCTGTTTAAAATTCATGTGATCAGATTGGCATGTCTCCAAGGAAATACTCTCTCGAACCCTCATGAAATGTGCTCTCTCTGTAGCGAACACCGTGTTATTCTAATATCTTAAGGCTTGGTCCAAAAGCCCAAATTGCTTTCTCTGACACTGTCAACTCCTCCCCACTCTTCCCAGAGCCCTTCTTTCAGTTGGATGAAGAAATGGAAATGCCCCCTTTTCCTCCCAAGGTCTTCAGCTTTTGCCCAAGCATCATTGCAGAGAATTGCTTTGCACGTGACTTGCCTCCTCTGAGCAGATAGAGGTCAGAAAGTTTGATAGATTCTATGATATACTTCAGATCCACAGTGGGAAGACAGCACCTCATCCCCTTTCAACATTACTTGGCATACAATATTTAATTTTTGTATATATAATGTATAGTACAAGAATTAAAATCTCCAAAAATGTATGTGATAAAGAGTAAGTTTCCCTTCTTCCTCTATCCCCAATTCACTTGCTCTCCCTAGAGACAACTACAGTTATCAGTTTCTTATATATTCTTCCAGAAAGATTCTATACATTTATCCACTTATATCCATATATTCCTTTTTAAAAACCACAAATTGTGGCATAATATGCCCACAGTTTTGCACCTTGCCTTTTTCACTTCACGCTGTATCCTGAAGATCTTTCTAAGTCAGTCCATAGAGAGCTGCTCATTGTTTTTGCAAATGTGTAGTATTACACTGCTAGCTATACCATAGTTTATTTAACCAGTTTCCCACTGGCAGACTTTTCGGCTACTTCCAACTTTTTGCTCTTGCAAACAACGTTTCAGTGAATATTTTTCTACATGTGTCATTTCAAACATATATTTATGGAATATATGTAGAATAAATATATAGACTATATATAGAATGAGTAGATATAGAATGCATCTCTTGAAGTGGAATTTCTAGATCAGACTATGGCACTATCACTTTTTTTAAAAAATTTATTTATTTATGGCTGTGTTTGGTCTTCGTTTCTGTGCGAGGGCTTTCTCTAGTTGTGGCAAGCGGGGGCCACTCTTCATCGCGGTGTGCGGGCCTCTCACTATCGCGGCCTCTCTTGTTGCAGAGCACAGGCTCCAGACGCGCAAGCTCAGTAATTGTGGCTCAAGGGCCCAGCTGCTCCGCGGCATGTGGGATCTTCCCAGACCAGGGCTCGAACCCGTGTCCCCTGCATTGGCAGGCAGATTCTCAACCACTGCGCCACCAGGGAAGCCCAGCACTATCACTTTTGATTGGCTGTGAGGAGGCTTTTTCCAGTGATCTCTTGAACACTGTGGCAGCAAGCCATCCACTTCCACAGTCTCTGCTACTGCTGCCAAGGGCAACTGTTTCCACTTCCTTTTGTTTCCACTTACAGAATCCTCCCTCTTCTTCTGTGGAGTATGTGATAAAACATCTTGTCTAGTGGGTCTGTGCAAAGCCTTCATGGAGAATGCTTCATATCTGTGGTGTAATGTGGCTGGTTCAACTTGTTTTTCTTTTCACATTTTTCTACTTATCATCATAACCTTGGTTATGGAAACCCTCTGCTGACCTCCTGGCATGTTCCTTCTCCTTTTCCTCTTTTTCCTACACCTCTTTCTCCCCTCCCCCTTTCTCTCCCTCCTTCTTGTTCTCCTTTCCCTTCTTCTTTTTCTCTTCCACTTCTCCCCTCTTCCTCTTTCTCCTTTGTGATTTTTTTTTTTTAGTTTTATTTATTTATTTATTTATTTATTTGGCTGTGTTGGGTCTTCGTTTCTGTGTGAGGGCTTTCTCTAGTTGCGGCAAGTGGGGGCCAGTCTTCATCGCGGTGCGCGGGCCTCTCAATATCGCAGCCTCTCTTGTTGCGGAGCACAGGCTCCAGACGCGCAGGCTCAGTAGTTGTGGCTCACGGGCCTAGTTGCTCCACGGCATGTGGGATCTTCCCAGACCAGGGCTTGAACCCGTGTCCCCTGCATTGGCAGGCAGATTCTCAACCACTGTGCCACCAGGGAAGCCCTGTGATGGTTTTTGATGTGTCAAGTTGGCTAGGCTACAGTCCCCAGTTATTGAATCAAACTAATCTTGGTATTGCTGTGAAAGTATTTTGTAGATGTGATTGAAGTCCATAAGCAGTTAGCTTTAAGTAAGGGAGATTATCCTGGATAATCTGGGTGGGCCTGATTCAGTCAGTTCAGAGGCCTTAAGCTGAGGCTTCCCTGATGAAGAAGAAATTCCTCCTGTGAACAGCAGCTCCAACCTGTTCAGGAATTCTGGCCTGCCCTTCTTGATGGACTGCCCTACAGGTTTTGGACTTGCCTAACCAGCCCCCACAATTGTGTAAGCCTATTTCTTGCAATAAATCTCTTAATATATATCTTCTATTGGTTCTCTGGTTGAACTCTGACTGATACATCCTTCAAAGTATTTTCTCCATCCAGTCTGGGAAGTCCTCATTTCATTGACAAGTGTAGGGAGGCACTCCCCAAACTCGTTTATCTGTTCCCCTAGGGGGAAGATCAACTTCAGTAAATACTTACAGAGGGCCATCATTGCCTCTGATTGGAAGGAAACATTCTTCAGGTCCCAGGAAAGGTTCCCAGTGTCAGGAACAGTGTGCTAGCATTGTCAAGTGAACTATTATTGGTTGGTTGGTTGGTTGATGCCAGACTGCTGTTAATTGCATAAAAAGAAAGTAAAGGGCTTCCCTGGTGGCGCAGTGGTTGAGAATCTGCCTGCTAATGCAGGGGACACGGGTTCGAGCCCTGGTCTGGGAAGATCCCACATGCCGCGGAGCAACTGGGCCCGTGAGCCACAACTACTGAGCCTGTGCGTCTGGAGCCTGTGCTCCGCAACAAGAGAGGCTGCGATAGTGAGAAGCCCGTGCACCGCGATGAAGAGTGGCCCCCGCTTGCCACAACTGGAGAAAGCCCTCGCACAGAAACAAAGACCCAACACAGCCATAAATAAATAAAAGTTAAAAAAATAAAAATAAAAATGATTGAACATAAAAGTGAGAGCGGGCAGAGTATAAAATAAATATCTATATGTCCATACTGACATAAATAAGCGTTTGACTGAATAAATAGATAAATAAGTGGAAGAGAAGAGGCAAATCTCCCATGCAGAAGAATTTCAAATAATTTATGTAGGTACTCTGCCCTCAAGGAGGTGGAGCATTACTCTCTATTTCTTAAGATTGGGTATGCATAGTGACTTCCTTTCAAAGAGTACAATGTGCAAAGGGGGGAAAGGAGTAACTTTATAGGGGAGAAATCTGACAAATGCTACCTCAGTCAGGCGGTCAAGTTCAACATCAACAATGAAAATCATGTTGATATTATGTATCACAGCTATGATGCAATGAAAATGGCACTTTACCTCTGTAGTCTTCTCCCCCAAACCTATAATCCTAGTCTAACCACGAGAAAAACATGAGAAAAATACCAATTGAGGGACATTCTGCAAAATAGTTGACCAGCACTTCTCAGAACCATCAAGGTCATCAAAAACAAGAAAAGTCTGAGAAACTATCACGACCAAGAAGAGCCTAAGGTAAGACATGATGACTAAATGTGATGTGGCATCCTGGATGGGATTCTGGAACAGAAAAAGGACATTAGGTAAAAACTAAGGAAGTCTGGGGACTTCCCTGGTGGCGCAGTGGCTAAGAGTCTGCCTGCCAATGCAGGGGACACAGGTTTGAGCCCTGGTTCGGGAAGATCCCACGTGCCGCGGAGCACCTAAGCCCATGTGCCACAACTACTGAGCCTACGCTCTAGAGCCCGCGAGCCACAACTACTGAGCCCACGTGCCACAACTACTGAAGCCCACGTGCCTAGAGCCCATGCTCCGCAACAAGAGAAGCCACCACAATGAAAAGCCCGCCTGCTGCAACGAAGAGTAGCCCCTGCTCGCTGCCGCAACTAGAGAAAGCCCGCGCGCAGCAATGAAGACCCAATGCAGCCAAAAATAAATAAGTAAATAAACCAAAAAAAACCTAAGGAAGTCTGAATAAAGTGTGGACTTTGGTTAATGATGACATATCAATATTGGTCCATTAATGGTAACAAATGTATCACACTAATGTAGGATGTTAATAATAGGGATGGATGTGGGTATATGAGAACTCTCTGTACTATCATCTTAGTTTTTCTACAAATGTAAAACTGCTCTAAAAAATGAAGTGTATCTCTGGAGACAATACAAATATCAGTGGTCGCCAGAGGTTCTGGGGAAGAAGGGAGAGAGGGTTGAATAGGTGGAGCACAGGGGGGTTTAGGGCAGTGAAACAATACTGTATGATACTGTAATGGTGGATGTGTCATATACATTTGTCAAAGCCCATAGAACATGCAACACAAAGAGTGAACCCTACTGTAAACGATAAACTATTTGATCTTATAACAATGTATCAATATTGGTTCATTAATTGTAACAAATGTATCACACTATTGCAGGATGTTCGTAATTGGGAAAACTGCATGCAGGAGTAGGAATGGATGGGGGTGGAGAGGAGGGCGGGGTGGGTATATGGAACTATATGTAATATCTGCCTAATTATTCTGTAAACCTGAAACTGTACTAAAAAAAACTGTCTACTAAAATAAATGAAGAAAGGACTTGACTAGACATTTCTCCAAATAAGGTACACAAATGGCCAACAAACACATTAAAAGATGTTCAGCATCACTGGTCACTAGGGAAATGCAGCTCAAACCCACAATGAGATACAACTTTACACCCACTAGGATGGCTATACTTTTTTTTTTTTAATTTTCTGTCTTTCTTTCTTTCTTCCTTCCTTCCTTCCTTCCTTCCTTCCTTCCTTCCTTCCTTCCTTCCTTCCTTCCTTCTTTCCTTTCTTTCTTCCTTTCTTTCTTTCTTTCTTTCTTTCTTTCTTTCTTTCTTTCTTTCTTTCTTTCTTTCTTTCTTTCTTTCTTTCTTTCTTTCTTTCTTTCTTTCTTTCTTTCTTTCTTTCTTTCTTTCTTTCTTTCTTTCTTTCTTTCTTTCTTTCTTTCTGGCTGTGTTGGGTCTTCGTTTCTGTGCTAGGGCTTTCTCTAGTTGCGGCGAGCGGGGGCCACTCTTCATCGTGGTGCGTGGGCCTCTCACTGTCGCGCCCTCTCTTGTTGCGGAGCACAAGCTCCAGACGCGCAGGCTCAGTAGTTGTGGCTCACGGGCCCAGTTGCTCCGTGGCATGTGGGATCTTCCCAGACCAGGGCTCAAAACCATGTCCCCTGCATTGGCAGGCAGATTCTCAACCACTGCGCCACCAGGGAAGCCCATAGGATGGCTGTACTTCTTTTTAAAGGAAAATAACAAGTGCTGGTAAGAATGTGGGAAAATTGGAACCCTCATGCATTGCTGGTGGGAATGTAAAATGGTGCAGCCACTATGGAAGACAGTTGGACAGTTCCTCAAAAAGCTTTTTAAAAATAGAATTACTGTATGATCCGCAATTCCACTCCTAGGTATATACTCAAAATAATCGAAAACAGATATTTAAACCAAAACTTGTACACAGTTGTTCATAGCAGCACTACTGACAGTAGCCAAAAAGTAGAAACAACTGAACTGTCCATCAATGGATGAATGGATAAATAAAATGTGATATAGCCATACAATTAAATTTTACTTAATCATAAAAAGGAATTAAGTACTGACGCATGGTGCATGGATGAAGCTTGAAAACATTATGCTATGTGAAAAAAGACAGGCATAAAAGGTCATATATTGTATGATTTCATTTTTATTAAATATCCAGAATAGATAAATCCATAGAGATGGAAAGAAGATTAGTGGTTGCCAGAGGCTGGGGGATGGGGGGGTCGGGAGGACCAGGAAGTGACGGCTTAATGGGTGTGGGGTTTCCCACTGGGATGATGAAAATGTTTTGGAACTAGATAGAGGTGATGGTTACACAACATTTTGAATATACTATATGCCCCCGAATTGTACACTTTGAAGTGGTTAATTTTGTGTTATGTGAATTTTACCTAGATTTAAAAAATGAGGAATGTACAAAGTGCATAGAGAAAGGAACCACTAACTGCTTTAGGAGAGGTCTGAAGGGAGATGGGAAGGTTTAAAGCAGTTTTCAAAGAAGTGTTGTTTGGGGGCTTCCCTGGTGGCGCAGTGTTTGGGAGTCTGCCTGCCAATTCAGGGGACACGGGTTCGGGCCCTGGTCTGGGAAGATCCCACGTGCCGCGGAGCAACTGGGCCTGTGAGCCACAATTGCTGAGCCTGCGCGTCTGGAGCCTGTGCTCCGCAACAAGAGAGGCCGCGATAGTGAGAGGCCCACGCACCGCAATGAAGAGTGGCCCCCGCTCGCCGCAACTAGAGAAAGTCCTCACACAGAAACGAAGACCCAACACAGCCAAAAATAAATAATTAATAATTTTAAAAAAAGTGTTGTTTGAATTGAATTAAGTCAATCAATTTATGAATCAGCTATCAAACATTTGTGTGCATGCAAATGCCAAGCACTAAGGTAGGCATTGAGGACGTGTGTGTGTGTGTGTGTGTGTGTGTGTGTGTGTATCAATTACAGTGCCTTGTCGTAAGTGCAGTGATAGATGTGTGCACAAGGTATTATGGAAACAAGGAAGAGACCACCTATCACACCCTTGGCGTATTTGAAAGGATAGGCAGGTAGTGGCCAAGTGAAGAGGGGGAAGGAAAGTCATTTTAGAGAGAACAGCACAAGCAAAGGCATGGAACCAAGAGATAGAAGGGGTGTGTGTGTGTGTGTGTGTTGTGTGTGTGTGTGTGTGTGTGTGTGTGTGTGTGTGTGTGTGTGTGTATGCGCGCGCATGCCTGGGGAGTAATTACAAGTGGTTCCGTGTTGTAATAGCAACATTTTTCAAAATAGGAAGTGGCAGGTAATGAAATTTAAAGCAAGAGAATGACAGCCAGGCTTATGTTTTAGATCCCAGCCTCCACTCTATTTACAGTGTGGAGGCTGGGATTGGAAGGGGACGAGACTGGAGGCAGGCAGACTAGTAGGAGGCTGTTGCCATAGTCTGGATGAAAAATTACCAGGGCCTGAGCCAGAGAAGAGGTAACTGGGATAAAGAGGAAGGGTCAGAATCAAGAAATGCTTAGTAGATAAAATTAACAAGATTCGAGGACTGAGTGGATGTTGTTGGTGAGGGAGAGTCAAGAACGACTCCAGGCTTCTGTTTTGTGTGATGGGGTGTGTATTTGTCAGAGATATCAGTTGATAGCAATAGAGGCTGACTCCAGTTGACTAAACAGAAAAGTCATTTTTTACAAAAGGGTATATTGAGGGACTTCCCTGGTGGCGCAGTGGTTAGGAATCCGCCTGCAAATGCAGGGGACACGGGTTCGAGCCCTAGTCCAGGAAGATCCCATGTGCTGCGGAGTAGCTGAGCCTGTGCACCACCACTACTGAGCCTGCGCTCTAGCGCCCGTGTGCCACAACTACTGAGCCTGTGTAGTTGAAGCCCGCGCGCCTGGAGCCCGTGCTCCACAACAGGAGAGACCACTGCAACGAGAAGCCTGCACACCACGGCAAAGAGTGGCCCCCGCTCGTCGCAACTGGAGAAAGCTGGCACGCAGCAACAAAGACCCAATGCAGCCAAAAATAAATAAATACATTTACATAAAAAGAAGAAAAGGGTATTGAGGAGCTGCCACAATTGTTGGGAAGGCTGGAGAAAGACCTTGAAAGCTAAGTTTCTGGGAACAGTGCCCCAAACCATTGCAGAAGCGGCCGGATGCTACAGGTGCCCCCAGCCAGAGCCCAAGAGGACACTGCTACCGCTGCTGCTGCAAGAAGTCAACCTTGAAAACAGTGGGAATTCCCTGATAGCAAAAAATGGAAGCTCTGCGTAGAGCTGGTTTCCTCATGGTGCTCAGTTCCGAATCAGTCTCATGCAGGTGTGTCTGAGTGGAGGAGCCGAAGTCCTGGGACCGTGTTCTAGCTACGAGGGAGGCCGGCAGATAGTTCTGACTCTTACACGATGGGGGCGGAGCTCATAACATGGAAAATCTTCCGTGTATAGAAAGGTTATTCCAATAATGAGGGCAGCCGCAAGTATGACACAGATGGTGCTGCTGCCAACTGACGTAGAGGATACAAGAGTTTGGGGGCAGGGTGATGAGTTCCATTTCGAACATGTGGGGTTAGAACACTCACATATAGATGTCTGGAAGGTGGTGGGATATTTGAAGGTCCTAGCGTAGAGGTAGCAGTTAAAACAACAAGAGGAGGTGGGATGGTCCAGGGAGAGCATGTAGAGTGAGATCAGAAGAAGACAGAAGGTAGAGTCCTGGTGTGGAAAATAAAACTTCCTGAATTTCTCAGTGCTCCTGTAAAAAGCCCCAGCCACCTGGGACACGGGGATATACACAATATAAAGATGGAGAATGTTTGCTTTCACTTCCCCTGCATTTCACTTTTCACATACCATGAGGATATCTCCAGTCATTTGTCTAGCTCACTGCTCTGATCCAAAGGGATAATAAAACTTTTCTTATCTCTCCAAGAGCTCCAAATGGTTACAGCCGAGACCAGGTCCCCAGGTGAAGCACCCAAGATTCCAGGAAGACTGAGTACTATTTCCCTAAGTATTAACACTTCAAAAGGGATAAAGCCCAGACTTTGGAGGCATCTCTAGGCTGTAAAAGCTGGAGACACAGGATTTATCTGGCTCTTGGAAGGACATGTTAACATTACAAAAGGTTGGTGTAAGAACCGGGATCCTTTCCAGCCCCTCTCCGAGGAGCAAAGCTTTTTCTCTCTCCTTTCGGAGGGGAGCAGGATGGCTGTCTCCCAGATATAAATGGAGAAAATCCACTGTTCTCTATCTCTCATCTTTGGGGTGAAACCTGCCACTCACATAGAAAGTTTCCATCAGTTCTCACCCTGTCACCTGTGGGTCTGGGTGTGGGGGACCAACATGGCAATATTACTCTGGCTGTTGATCTTGTTGTGAGTATTAATTAAAAAAAACCCTCTTTTCCCTGAGCCAGGTGTCTCGTGTTTCTTTAGTATCCATACGTATAATGTACATAACTGTGCAAGTGGGGTAACATCTCAGACCCCTTTCAGCTCTTGACAAAACATTGGGAAACATGAACATTTAAATGGTGGAAGGAGGAAGAGATTTTAAAAAGAGAGAACAGGGGACTTCCCTGGCGTTCCAGTGGTTCAGACTCCACGCTTCCACTGCAGGGGGCATGGGTTTGATCCCTGGTTGGGGAACTAAGGTCCCGCATGCCACGCAGTGCGGCCAAAAATTAAAAAAATTAAAAAGAACAAATGAAATAATGCCATTTGCAGAAGCATGGATGGACCTAGAGATGATTATACTAAGTGAAGTTACAGAAAGACAAATATATGATAACACTTATAGGTAGAACCTTAAAAAATGATACAAATGAACAACTTATTTACAAAACAGAAATAGACTCACAGACATAGAAAACAAATTTATGGTCACCAAAAGGGAAAGGAGGGGGGAATAAATTAGGAGTTTGAGATTAACGGATACACACTACTATATATAAAGTAAACAACGAGGACCTACTGTATAGCACACGGCAATATATTCAATATCTTGTAATAATCTGTAATAGAAAAGAATTTTAAAAAGAACATATATATATATATGTATGTATAACTGAATCACTTTGCTGTACACCTGAAACTATCACAACATTGTAACTCAACTATACTTCAAAAAAAATTTGTAAAGAAAAGAAAATGCATGAAAATAAAATGAAAATTACCTACAAAAACAAGGACCAACTGTATAGGATAGGGAACTATACTCAATATTTTTTACTAGCCTATAAGGGAAAAGAATCTGAAAAGGAATATATATACATATATTTATATTTATAACTGAATCACTGTGCTGTATGCTTGAAACTAACACGATATTGTAAATCTACTTAAATTTAAAAGTAAAAATAAAAATAAATTTAAAATTTAAGCAAAGAAAGAGAACAAATAAAATTGCCTACAAAAATATAAAATAAAAAGAACAAACAGGAATGCTCAGAGAGGGACTTCCTTGGTGGCGCAGTGGTGAAGAATCTGCCTGCCAATGCAGGGGACACGGGTTTGAGCCCTGGTCCGGGAAGATCCCACATGCCGCAGAGCAACTAAGCCCGTGCGCCACAACTACTGAGCCTGCGCTCTAGAGCCCATGTGCCACAACTACTGAAGCCTGCGCACCACAACTACTGAAGCCCACATGCCTAGAAGCCCATGCTCCACAACAAGAGAAGCGACCGCAATGAGAAGCCCGTGCACTGCAATGAAGAGTAGCCCCCTGCTCGCCACAACTAGAGAAAGCGCTCATGCAGCAACGAAGACCCAACACAGCCAATAAATAAATAAATAAATAAATAAATAAATAAAAATAAATTAAAAACAGTGAACTGATTTAAAAAAAAAGAAAAAAAAAAAGGAATGCTCAAAGAAGTACAGAATAACCAGGAAACTGAATGAATTCAATGTGATGGAAACCTAGGAACAGGAACGTTTCAAGGGGGTGGCAATTATTTGCAGTGTCAAATGCAGAGGGAAGTCCAGGAGTTCCCTGGTGGCACAGTGGATAAGACTTTGCACTCCCAATTCAGGGAGCCCGGGTTCAATCCCTGGTCAGGGAACTAGATCCCACGTGCATGATGCAACTAAGAGTTCGCATGCCAAACTAAGGAGCCCACGTGCTGCAACTAAGGAGCCGGTGAGCCGCAACTAAGGAGCCCCCCTGCTGCAACTAAGACCCGGTGCAACCAAATAAACAAATAAGTATTTTTAAAAATGCATAGGGAAGTCCAATAACATCAAGACCAAAAAGCTTTGGCAGTTTGGAAGTCACTGGTGACTTTTGCCGAAAGAAATTTCAATGGAGATATTTTTCAGTAGTTTGAGGCATGAATGGATTTGAGGAAGTAGAGGCAGCAAACATAGACTACTACTATTTGGGGAAGCTTAAGCTGAGAAAGTAAGGAGAGAAACTGGCACCTGATGAAGATTCAGGGTCAAGAGAGAGTTTTTTTTTGTTTTCTGTTTTTTTAAACAGGAGAGACCTAAGCATGTTTAAGGAGAAGAGGCACCACGGATTGAAATCAAAGAGAGAAGGGTTAATTGATGGAGCAAGTTTCTAAAGGAGATGATTGAAAAAGATGGCACATAGGGCCCAAGTGGATGGGTGGATCTTGAACAGGAAGATGGAATGGAGACAAGGATGAGTGTGAATGTAGCTTTGTTTGTAGAAGAGATTAGACACCTGGTGGAAACAACCAGGTGAAGGAGGGGAGAAGGGTGGTTGGTAGTACTAACACAGGGTGAGAGGTTTGTGGGGCTGGTTTGGCAGACAGGAACACAAAGGGAATTGTGGCTGCTGGTGAGAGAGTAGTTCTGGTGATCAAGTATGGCATTAAGAAAGGTTGGGAAGGGAAGGAAAAGAGGCCAGGAGGGGCTGGGAGACTGGGAGCAAATGGAGGGCTCAAAGGACTGAAGGGGTCCATATGAGGTAAAAGAACCAGTGTCCTGTGAGGCCCTTACTCCTGAGGAAGCAGGTAGGAGAGGAGCTTGTCTCAAAATGGAATACCGAAGGGTTCAATGTTAGAGGTAAGCAATTCTGGGCCTCAGTAAAGTTCAAGGTGTGGTGCTTTGAGTGCAGGTGGCTGAAACGGAATAGAGAAGGTAATTGAGAGAGTCATGGGACCCAGAAGTTGCTGGTTGTGTCATCTCCATGGACAATGAGATCCCCTAGTATGAGCACCAGGAATTAGGGTGGAGTGGGAAGTCATGGGCTGGGTGCCAGTATCCTTACTTAAGGAGGGAGGAGTGAAGGATATATAAGAATTTTCTAGGCAGACTGGGATGGAGGGATGACCATTCAAGATAGAACAGATTGGGGAAAGGCATGGTTGGATGTGTGAAACAGCCTGATCTTTTCAGGGAACTGAAACCAGTATGAGTGTGAGCACAGGGATGTGCCAGCAGATGAGGCTGGATTAGCAGGTGGAACTGACATCGGAGGCACAGCCACTGAGAGGTCTTAAGTAGAGCATAGACATCATTCTGATTTCTATTTCAGATTTTCTAAGGTTAACTGTGGAAAACTAGAGTCAGGTAGGGTTAGAAACCAGTTAGAGGGCTCTCGCAGTTGCCTGGGCCAATACCAGGGAAGTGGCACTGGCAGAGGAGGTGGAAGATGAATTCCAGAGCTATTTTGATATCACACGTGTTTTTGTAGCTCTATACCGTTTCACCTATTTTCAGCATATGCAGTATGAAGCCTGGTAGCTTTATCCTTTCAGTTTATGCTTTTATGGCCCAGCTCTTCACCCCAGAAGCGGACCTTTGAGAATGGGATCCTTATCAGTTACATCTCCACTTTGCCCACTGGATAGGGCAGGGGATGCACTTATCAAAGGCTTTTGGTCTCAGCTAATTTACTTGTCTTTACTTGCTTTTTTCCCGCTCTACCAAATCCTTCAGTTAGTCTGAGGCAAGAATTTGATATCTTGAACATTATGGGATCAGGCTGTTTCACTCTTTTTCAGTGCTCTGTTGCCTGGAGCACACATGTGGCAAATTGGAAGGGCTAGTACAGTATATGAGAGTTGAACTCAGTATGTGAAGCTGGCTGACAGGCCCTAGTTAGTACTCTGCCTCCTTTTCAGGGTTACTCTGCCATTTGTGGTAGGCAGAATTCTAACATGGCCCCCAGGATTCCTGCCCACCTGGTGAATACACACCTTCTCCCAGTTCTTTACTCAAAAACTAATGTAGGTGCTGCTGTGAAGGGATTGTGCAGATGTAATTCAGATCCCAAATCAGCTAACTTTAAAAAATAGAGATTATCCTAAGGGAGCTGACCTAAACAGCTGGGCTCTTAAAAGGGATTGGGCTCTTCAGTCACAAAAAGACAAATGCTGTATGATTTCACTCATATCTAAAGTAGTCAAGGGCTTCCCTGGTGACGCAGTGGTTAAGAATCCACCTGCCAATGCAGGGGACACAGGTTCAAACCCTGGTCTGGGAAGATCCCACATGCCGCGGGGCAGCTGGGCCTGTGCACTGTAACTACGGAGCCTGTGCCCTGGAGCCCACGAGCCACAACTACTGAAGCCCGTGTGCCTAGAGCCCATGCTCCGCAACAAGAGAAGCCACCACAATGAGGAGCCCACGCACCGCAACGAAGAGTAGCCCCCGCTCACCGCAAGTAGAGAAAGCCCGCGCGCAGCAACGAAGACCCACCACAGCCAAAAATAAAATAAATAAATAAATAAATAAATTTATTAAAAAAAATAAAGTAGTCAAATTCATAGAGACAGAAAGTAAAATGGCAGTTACCAGGTGCTGTAGGAGGGGGAAATGGGGAGTTGTTTAATGAATCTAGAGTTTCAGTGTTTTTTTTAAATTAATTAATTAATTAATTAATAATTTTGGCTGTGTTGGGTCTTCGTTGCGCACGGGCTTTCTCTAGTTGCGGCGAGTGGGGCTACTCTTTGTTGCGGCGTATTGCGGTGGCTTCTCTTTTTGCGGAGCATGGGCTCTAGGCGCGTGGGCTTCAGTAGTTGTGGCATGTGGGCTCAGTAGTTGTGGCACATGGGCTTAGTTGCTCCGCAGCATGTGGGATCTTCCCGGACCAGGGCTCGAACCCGTGTCCCCTGCATTGCCAGGCGGATTCTTAACCACTGTGCCACCAGGGAAGTCCCTAGAGTTTCAGTTTTGCAAGATGAAAAAGTTCTGGAGATCTGTTGCACAACAGTGTGAATATACTTAACAGTACCAAACTGTACACTTAAAATGGTTAAGATGGTACATTTTATGTTATTTTTTATCACAGTTTTTAAAAAGTGGGAGGGACTGGGCTCTTTCTGGTGAGATTCAAAGTGTGAGAGGAATTTGACACGAGGGAGATTCTCCATCGCTGACTTTGTAGATGGAGGGGGCCATGTGGCAAGTAATGTGGGTTGCCTCTACGAGCTGAGAGTGGCCTCCAGCTGACTGACATCAAAGATGTGGAAACCTCGGTCCTATGACCACGAGGAACTAAATTCTGCGACAACCACATGAGTTTGGAAGAGTATCCTAAGCCTCAGGTGAGTCTGCAGCCTGACACCTTCATTTCAGCTGGTGAGACCCTGAGCAGAGGACCCAGGTAACCTGTGCCTGGATTTCTGGTCCATGGAAACGGTGAGAAAATAAACGTGTGTGTGAGTGTGTGTGTGTGTGTGTGTGTGTGTTTGGTATGTGTTTTTAAACGAAAATTTTATTTATACACTGTATATAGAAGTAGATACATAAATTCTTGTACAATTTATTTCCAGAAATGTGCAAGACATTGCTATTATTTGTTTACAAACCAAACCACATATTACAATCAGTGGACTTGGGATGATTCAAGTGAGCTTCTAAGTACAAATGGTTTTACATACCTGATTGAAACGTACAGAAAAAGTATAAACTACAGCAGTCTGGACTGCAAGTATTAATCTCATGACACTCCAACACGACTATAAAATTTCTAACCCAACATGTATACTTATCACAAATTCTATAAGAATTTTTCATCATCTCTAGATGTAGAGTTTGTAACACTTTCCAGAAACAGCAACTAAACATTTTGCCATGTCATGATTGATTAATAAAAAGGATGATTATAAAAAAACTTTCTTTACAGGATTAAAAAAGTATTAAAAGAAACTAAATTTGTGATTACTAGTGTACCAACACTTTATTTTAGAAATATAAAGTTATTTATGGAACTGGCAATTGTTCCTTATTAGACTATTCAACAAAACTGTCTATTGCTGATAGTATGATTTCATTTTCAAATTAAGAATTCACATTTGAAAAACAAGGACCTACTGTATAGCACAAGGAACTATATTCAATATCTTGTAATAACCTATAATGGGAAAGAATCTGAAAAAGAATATATATATGTATATATATGTATAACTGAATCACTTTGCTGTACAGCTGAAACTAACTAACACAACATTGTAAATCAACTATACTTCAATTAAAAAAAAAGAATTCAGGGAGTCCCCTGGTGACCTAGTGGTTAGGATTCTGGGCTTTCACTGACGAGGGCCTGGGTTCAATCCCTGGTCAGGAAACTGAGATCCCGCAAGCCGCGTGGTGAGGCCAATAAAGAAAAAAAAATTCACATTTGATGAAAAGCCATTATGATTTAAATATATATAATAGGTATTTTGAATCATTCATAAAGCAATATCTCTCACGTGAAATGTATAATAATTAAAATCGCAATTTCTGAAGGCATTTTAAACAAAATGTTTAGACTTACAGCTTTAGCAGAGACATTGCACATAACCTATTTAAGATTTTAGTAACTTTTATCTCTTTATCCAGTTTTGAATGCTGGCTCAAATTATAATGTATACTGTTTTTTTGTTTGTTTGGCTGCACGGCTTTTGGCACATGGTTTTCTTTAAGAGCAAGATGGTTGCCCTGTGTAGCTGGTTTCCTTAAAACCTATTTTTTAGTTCTATGATCATCTCCTGCAATAGATATTTTGACCTTCCACATTTTCAGATTATGGCTCCAAGTAGAAAGAGAACAGTTTTTCTTAGATTGAGAGACAGAATCAGGGACACACAGAAAATTTCCAAATTCTTTCTATAGCTTTCTTATTATTTGTAAAAATTCATAGTAGAGTCCTAATAAGCCTGACAATAGCTCTGGCCTTCATCACGTTTTGTGATGAAACATTTGACAAAAACCACTTTGATCCATTTAGTATGGCAAGTGGACACAGCTTTCCTGTTTTCCTTTTTTTGCCTTGAGCTCAGATTTTTAGAAGCACATATTTTTAAAAGCAAGTACAGGTTTTCCCAAATGTCATTTAAGTTACCATTTAATAGAATCCAAAAATATGATCAAAATTATTTAGGCCAAACTAGGGGTTAAAGTTTTATCTCTCTTTTTCCCCTTCCATTTTTTTTCTTGGCTGCGCCCTGCACAGCTTGTGGGATCTTAGTTCCCCAACCAGGGATTGAATCTGGGCCCTCGGCAGTGAGAGCACAGTGTCCCAACCACTGGACCTCCAGGGAATTCCCTACCTTCCATTTTTAACTAGACTCTTTGAGTATCATATAAAATTAACCTTTCACATTAGGTTGTGCTACCTATGTCTAATGGCTCTCTTTATATACAAAAGTAGAAAATATTGCAATACCTCCTTCTTTCTGTTTATACATTTAATTAATTTTTTGGCAAATACTTTTATTTTTATTGATATACAATCAGAACTTAATTTCAGACTGCATTATAACAGGGCATATTTCTTTAAGGTATTTTATAATATGGCTACACAAAGGCACATTAAAATTGTCTTTCTGAATAGAACAGTATTAACATTTGCCCTCTAAAATGACACAAAATAAAATTTTTAAACATTTAAACAAACAAACCATTTAAAAAATGGGCAGAAGACCTGAATAGACATTTTTCCAAAGAAGACAAACGGATGGCTAACAGGCACATGAAAAGACACTCAACATCATTAATCATCAGGGAAATGCAAATTAAAACCACAATGAGATATCACCTCACACCTGTCAGGATGGCTGTCATCAAAAAGAACACAAATAAATGTTGGCAAGGATGTGGAGAAAAGAGAATGTTACACTGTTGGTGGGAATGTAAATTGGTGAAGCCACTGTGGAAAATAGTATGGAGGTTTCTCAAAAAACTAAAAATAGAACTACTATATGATCCAGAAATTCCAATCCTGGGTAGATATCTGAGGACAATGAAAACACTAATTCGAAAAGATACGTGCACCCAATGTTCATAGCAGCACTATTTACAATTGCCAAGATATGGAAGCAACCTAAGTGTCCATCTACAGAGGAATGGATAAAGAAGATGTGGTATATAGATATACAATGGAATACTACTCAGCCATAAAAAAAGAATGAAATTTTGCCGTTTGCGACAACATGGATGGACCTGGAGGCTATTATGCTTAGTGAAATAAGTCAGAGATAGAAAGACAAATACTGCATGTTATCATTTATATGTGGGATCTTAAAAATAAAACAAATAAATGAACATAACAAAACAGAAACAGACTCACAGATATAGAGAACAAACTAGTGGTTACTACTGGGGAGAGGGACAGGGGAGAGGCAAGATACAGGTAGGGGATTAAGAGATACAGAGTACTATGTATAAAATAAATAAGCTACAAGGATATATCGTACAGCAAGAGAATATAGCCAATATTTTATAATAACTATAAATGGAATGTAACTTTTAAAAATTGTGAATCACTATATTGTACACCTGAAACCCTATATAATATTGTACATCAACTATACCTCAATAAAAAATAGTAAAATAAAATAAAAATAGGGCTTCCCTGGTGGCACAGTGGTTAAGAATCCGCCTGCCAATGCAGGGGACACGGGTTCCAGCCCTGGTCCGGGAAGATCCCACATGCTGCGGAGCAACTAAGCCCGTGCGCCACAACTACTGAGCCTGCACTCTAGAGCCCTCGAGCCACAACAACTGAGCCCGCATGCTGCAACTACTGAAGCCTGCATGCCTAGAGTCCATGCTCCACAACAAGAGAAGCCACCGCAGTGAGAAGCCCGCACACCACAACAAAGAGTAGCCCCCGCTTGCCGCAACTAGAGAAAGCCCGTGCGCAGCAACGAAGACCCAATGCAGCCAAATATAATAAATAAATAAATTTATTAAAAAAATAAATAAAAATGAAAAAATAAAAAAATAAAAATAAAAGCTCACTGTGTGAAAATTTTTTTAAGTTTTAAAACATTTAGATGAAAATCAGAATAATCTGAACTTGACACTGAATAGTTAGATCTTACACACATAGTATCACATGAGGAAAACGTGGGGAACAAGCTACGCACACGTGATAAAATGGGTTTCAGGGCAGTCCAAAGATCTCTGTGCACCATGGTTTCACACAAAGCACTTGTAAATGCTTTTAGAAACATGGAAAAGTCATTTCAACACTTATTATTAATATACAGTGGCTCTCTAACAATACCTGCCATCTAATATAGATGCACAAGACTTTTAACTCACCCTAGATATATTTTAAATTGTTTAAAAATAAATAACTTTGCAAAAGAGTAGTTTAAATGTATTACATTAATTTGATAACAAGCTTAAAACTCTGTAATAATTCTAAATCCAAATAGCTTATAGTGAACACAAATGATATTATTACAATATTCTCCATATTCTCCATCTTCTTATTAGGTGAAAACATATCAGAAAATGAGAGGAGTCTCCACAACAAGGTACGATCAACATCGGCCAGAATTCAGTACTTTTTCCCCTTTAAGTCAAAAGAAATAGTGCCATGATATCGTGGCTTTGTGCCTTTTCTTGGTAATATCTCAATTCTGACCCTAAAAAACAAATAGAGAAAAAAGTGGGGATACAGTTACGTTTGAATGACAAAGCCATTAAGTTTGACTTACTTAGGACTTTTCCCCTTGTGTTTAAATGAGGGTAGGGAAAACTAAGTGACAAAGGAAGAAACACCTCGAATTACAGGTTTCATCTTAGATAGAAAGAGTTTTCTTGTGTAACTGGAAACATCTTCTGGTCAGGACAATCCCAAAGCACTACATTACAGCATTGTGCAATGAATAAACACTCTGCATTTCAAAATAACTAAAAAATATTAGGGATAACCACCCCCATGACTACTGAATCAGACATAAAATGCTTAACTAATGATTCCAAATTACTCAAGACTTAGCTAAATTTAAAATAAACAAATAAAAAACTTAAAAAAATGGCAGTACCTATGGTAGGCAATAAGACTTCCATATATCTGATATGGTTTAATATTTTTCTCACATAATGCTTCACAATTTCCACATTTTTTTCCAGCTAGAGTCTTTGGTGGGGGCAGGGGTCAAATCTAGCACATTTTACTAGTGACTACATTAAAGAAAAATATAAATCCAACTGCAAAACAATGTTTTCTTTTTATCTAAGTCAACTCAAAACCTAATGTAAATTTGAATGTTGCAAGAGAATCCGCCAATCCATTTATGCAAATTAGTGGTACAGTCAAGTTCTACCCAAGAAAATGTGACTAAACTGAAGAAACTGAGGTAAAGCGTTTGCCAGAGGAAAGTATAGATGCAGAAAATTGCTATCATAGGAATCTAAGTTCATGTAATATTTCTTTAATAATAGTTCTAGTTCCATAGGTCTTTATATATTATGCCAATTTGTATCAGAGTTTAAAGGCAGAAAAGGCAACAATTTCTAAATTGGTGGGCTACATTTCTTCAAGATTTTTTAATGTAAGGCCATTTTCTTTTAACATCTTTATTAGAGTATAATTGCTTTACAATGGTGTTTTAGTTTCTGCTGTATAACGAAGTGAATCAGCTATACGTATACATATATCCCCATATTCCCTCCCTCTTGCGTGTCCCTCCTACCCTCCCTATCCCACCCCGCTAGGTGGTCACAAAGCACCGAGCTGACCTCCCCCTGTGCTATGGGGCTGCTTCCCACTAGCTATCTATTTTACATTTGGTAGTGTATATATGTCCATGTCACTCTCTCACTTTGTCCCAGCTTACCCTTCCCCCTCCCCGTATCCTCAAGTCCATTCTCTAGTAGGTCTGCATCTTTATTCCCGCCTTGCCCCTAGGTTCTTCATAACCTTTTTTTGTTTTTAGATTCTGTATATATGTGTTAGCATACATTATTTGTTTTTCTCTTTCTGACTTACTTCACTCTGTAGGACAGACTCTAGGTCCATCCACCTCACGACAAATAACTCAATTTCGTTTCTTTTTATGGCTGGGTAATATTCCATTGTATATATGTGCCACATCTTCTTTATCCATTCATCTGTCGATGGACACTTAGGTTGCTTCCATGTCCTGGCTATTGTACATACAGCTGCAGTGAACATTGTGGTACATGACCCTTTTTGAATTATGGTTTTCTCAGGGTATATGCCCAGTAGTGGGATTGCTGGGTCATATGGTAGTTCTATTTTTAGTTTTTTAAGGAACCTCCATACTGTTCTCCATAGTGGCTGTATCAATTTACATTCCCACCAACAGTGCAAGAGGGTTCCCTTTTCTGCACACCCTCTCCAGCATTTATTGTTTGTAGATTTTTTGATGATGGCCATTCTGACTGGTGTGAGGTGATACCTCATTGTAGTTTTGATTTGCCTTTCTCTAATGGTTAGTGATGTTGAGCATTCTTTCATGTGTTTGTTGGCAATCTGTATATCTTCTTTGGAGAAATGTCTGTTTAGGTCTTCTGCCCATTTTTGGATTGGGTTGTTTGTTTTTTTGATACTGAGCTGCATGAGCTGCTTGTAAATTTTGGAGATTGATCCTTTGTCAGTTGCTTCATTTGCAAATATTATCTCCCATTCTGAGGGTTGTCTTTTCGTCTTGTTTATGGCTTCCTTTGGTGTGCAAAAGTTTTTAAGTTTCATTAGGTCCCATTTGTTTATTTCTGTTTTTTATTTCCATTTCTCTAGGAGGTGGGTCAAAAAGGATCTTGCTGTGACTTATGTCATAGAGTGTTCTGCCTATGTTTTCCTCTAAGAGTTTTATAGTGTCTGGCCTCTAAGGCCATTTTTACAAAATATACAAACCACTAGATGAAAATGAAGGCAACAGAAAAATTCAACTTTTCATAACCAAAAAATTAGCACAACCTTAAAAATAATTTAGAAAAGAATGTTGTAAAAGATATACTGCAGATCTGCATTCTATTACCCAAGCTAGGTCAATTCATAATTCTAAATCTTTCTACAGTATGAGATTAAAAATCATTTTTAGTGTATATATAAATTCTGCATTTTATCACATGGGTATGTTTCTTCAACACTATCTTTTGAAAATAGGCCATTTAAAGAGACCACCATTTTTATTCTAAAAGTTTCATTCAACTTTACTTTGGGTTGCATACATGTGAAATGTGTTCTTAATGTCTAAAAATCACAATGGATAGCAGCAAAGGACTTGAGGGGAGGCACAGATTAAGGAGAATTTGATAATTTACATTGTGATTATTTTGCATACAATGGAAGACAATTCACACTTCTCAAACCTCAAGACTTTCCTTTTTAAAGAACCAAAAATAAACTCAAGACACGTTGGCAATACTGCCCCACCCCTAAACAAATTGATTACTCTTTTCACCTAAATCTTTAACAGTTATTGCAGCAAAAGATTTTGATAGTAATGAAAGTTTGTAAATTATATTTCAATCTCTTTTTCTGGAACCCAAAGTGCATGATGCAGGGTTCTCCTAATCTTTCAGTAGTGCTTCTCCTGTCAATAATTCTTCATTTTGTTTGGCAAAGGCAGTTTTTGAAATAAGTCTATTCTGATATACTGACATATAACAAAATAGCACCTGCAGGAATTGTGATACTTGTTTGGTCAGTCTGACAGGGTAAATTGCATATCCAGGCAACCGAGACCTTGAATAACAAAAAGCTCCATTTTCAGAGTCCCTGGTTGAATGTTTAATTAGATCAGCAAATTGTCCATCCACATCTGGTTGTTCATAAAAGCAAAACCTAACATTTGAGTGCTCAATTCTAGTGTGAAGTGTTTACCATGGAAGCGAAAGCTGGAGCTTAAAAGATAACAGTCATCAGAACTAGCCGGAGCAAGAAAAGAACCATCTGGCACATTTGCTAGATTTCCTTCTGTCTCCCAGCATGTGATTTGTCCCCAGCACTATCCTTATTTCACAAGTTTTCTCAGCTTCTCTGCAAAGCTTGTCACAACCATAAGACCACTACTTTCCACTGAGTCACAAACTCTTGGGCTTCCCTAGTGGCGCAGTGGCTGAGAATCTGCCTGCCAATGCAGGGGACATGGGTTTGAGCCCTGGTCCAGGAAGATCCCACGTGCCACCGAGCAGCTAAGCCCGTGTGCCACAACTACTGAGCCTGCGCTCTAGAGCTAGAGCCCGCGAGCCACAACTACTGACCTGTGAGCCACAACTGCTGAGGCTCGTGTGCCTAGAGCCGGTGCTCCACAACAAGAGAAGCCACCGCAATGAGAAGCCCGTGCACCACAACAAAGAGTAGCCCCACTCGCTGCAACTAGAGAAAGCCTGCATGCAGCAATGAAGACCCAATGAAGCCAAAAATAAATCAATTTTAAAAATGAATAAATTAAAAAAAAGAAAGAAACTCTTGCAACCACAGGAGCAGAGTCAGGATCAAAATTCAAATGATAGCACGTATACTTTCAGACGCATGGACATCTGTGCTGGTAAGTCCACCGACGTAACTTTGGATTTGATTTTTCTGCATTGGAGGTGGCAATGGTGAGTGTGGAGGGACATCATCATGACTCACTCTTGGGCTTTGCAGTGTGACACCTGAGGTGCCAATGAACAAGCCATACACAGACTTGTCCACAAAGATCTCTGGGGCAATGACTAGGCCCTCGTTTTTATTTTTGGAGAAAGAGTTCTCTCCCGCTTGAGAAGGAACTGCAGAAACTTCCATGGGAAAACTGTCCAGACAATAGGCGATCCTTCCAAAGCATACATCCCCCTCATTTCTAGGCACAGAATACCAAACGCAGTCTTGACGGGTAAGTCCAATAACTACAGGCACGTGTTCATTGTGGTGAAGACGCAAATCTCCATTCCGAGATTCTGAACTCTTTTTTTAAAAAAATCTATTTATTTATTTATTTATGGCTGTGTTGGGTCTTCGTTTCTGTGCGAGGGCTTTCTCTAGTTGTGGCAAGCAGGGGCCACTCTTCATCACGGTGCGCGGGCCTCTCACTATCACGGCCTCTCTTGTTGCGGAGCACGGGCTCCAGGCGCGCAGGCTCAGTAATTGTGGCTCACGGGCCCAGTTGCTCTGCGGCATGTGGGATCTTCCCAGACCAGGGCTCGAACCCGTGTGCCCTGCATTGGCAGGCATATTCTCAACCACTGCGCCACCAGGGAAGCCCCTGAACTCTTTAATGAATTATTTTGTTCTCGGCACACAGTTTCAGGCTGAAGACTGTGAAAATCTTTTCAGACATCCTTCCGTGTTGGATTTGGATTGGAAGAAAGAAACAGGGCTTTGAATCTCACTTCCTCCATTTTGATACACCGCTCCTCAGAGTTTGTAGGTCAAGAGACTAAGGGGTAGGACTATAGTGATGATTGACGAGGAAAGTGGACCTTATTGGTTTTTTGAGCTCTCGCATCTTTAAAGACTATTGGTGCTGAGGAGAGGAAAACCTATCCTCATCTGGCAGAGCTCCCAGAGGGTGTGCTCCCCTTGCTTTTCTGCTTTTGTTCTGCAGAAAGCCGCCTTTTTAATGTACCCATTAGGCTTTCAGTCTTTGATCTATTTTGTTCTACCTTTTTCATCTTCCCTGTTGATATCACAGCTGGCCATGTCTTTACCATAGCAGCTACCAAATAAGGAATCATTTTTTCCAAACTCACTGGCTAGTGATGGTTGCTGTGCTACCATGAAATCAGTTTCTTTACTTTTATTCGAGCTCAAAGATTTCCGGAAGGTTTTAAAACGAATTTTCTTCGTTATGAATGGTTAGCTACTCCGGGGGGTGGGGGTCGATCTCTCTCTGGAATATTATCCCCAAACATCTGGAGAGCCTGCGGCGCTACATCTATGTATTTTTCCAGCTTCATTGAACCTTTGGAGCCATTTTCCAGCGGCAACTGCGCGGCGGCGGCGGCGGCGGCGGCGGCGGCGGCGGCCAGAGCGTGTCTCCGGCTCCCTCGCCGAGCGCTGGCGCGACTGCTCTGAAGTGTGCGTTGTTTCAAGCCGCTAAATTGGTGGGCAATTTGCGAGACAGTAACAGAAAACGAATACACCATTAGCGGTATTATTACGGTGTCAAAGTTTGGGATTGCGGTGGAAGAAGCGCCTGGTTTATTTTAGGTGATTCTGAATTTAGAATTGCTGCCCATAAAAGGGAGAAAAACAAACAGAAATCAGTGTGAAAGAGAACACACAAAAGCACCCCCATCAATGCCCAGGTCAGGCCTTCTTGGTCACCCTCCTCCAGCCTGAAGTGACTGTTCCCTCCTCAGATATTTATAGACAGTGATGTATTTTATCACCTTAATAATACTCTTCTGTTTTATGCTCTAGTGGCTTTTTGTGTCTACGTAACTGGGCTTCAATTTCCTTGAGGGCAAAGATCTTGTCTTGCTGATTTTTGTGTCTCCCACAGTGCCTTGCACTCTAGTAAATGTTACTTGATTGGCCAAAGAAGATGCGTTTATCTGATAAGTCCTTCCAACTAAACCCTCCAGGTGCTACTGCTGGAAGGTACCTGGAGGGGGTTCTTGAGACTCCAACAGGAGTTTTTCCTTATTGAATCACTGTGAGCCCCACCACCCAGCTTTCCACAGCAGCGTCCTTTGACTCCTCTCAGGATAAGGAAACTTAGACCACAAGTATGGATGGGCCAAATAGCCTGCCTGGCTGGGAACATAATCTGGCATTTAACAAGAAGAAGAGTTTTACTTAATTAGCTAGCACCCACTAATCAGTAAGGCCTAAACATCTGCCAGTGGAATCTGAGAAGTCCGTTCTAAAAGTTGAAAAGCTGATTTTATTCACCACAGATGGAGCACTTCTGCCGGGGTTGGGGGGGGGGAGCGGGGAGAAAAAGGTTTTACCAGTTAAATCAAATTAAGAGAAGAGGTTGGTGCCCAATTTCCAGGAGAGTTTGTGTAGTGAACTTTGTCTTTTTCACTGCATCTGACTCGTAATTATGGATGTGATAGAAGAAATGATCAATATTACAAATTTCCTCTGTGCCCATATCCATAATTAACAGTATGTGAACTGTCTCAAAGAAATTGAAGCAAAATTTGAGGACTTAAGGGTGTGTGTGTGTGTAGTCAGTTGGCTAGGTAGTAGAAACATTTTGAAGAAATTCACCGACTTGTTTTCTTAGATCAAGGACTTTTTTATTTCTTTTGGAAAAAAGAAGGCTCCGAGAGACACAACTTGTTGCCTCCATTGGTTTATAATTTCTTGCTGATGTGGCAAGCTACCTTAAATCCTTCCTGGAACAAGAGATGAGATATAAATTAATACCAATGTGACAAAATGTCTGAACAGTGGACTTGAAACTGCAGGAGGATCATAAAGTACTGATGTGTTCAATAAGTGGAGGCAACTTAGCTTCAATCTCGACGTGTGGTTTAGGTAGATGGCAAATTAATCCACTTATCATTGTAGAGCTGCCTTGAGTTAAATGATATCACCGATTGTAACGTTCTGCAGAGCTACGTGGTGGAAATGAAGTCACAACTCAGAAGGGTCATGGATTTTGACGAATATGAATCGTCTTTAACATTTTTATGGCTGCTGCCTTTGGAGTGCAAACTCTCAGCATGTCCCCGAGTTATGAAGCATTTGCCATAATACTGTGGGCAAAACTATCCTGAACACCAAAAGGATTTGGAAATTTCGGGCCATATGGCCCAAATCTGAGATGCTTGGGTTCACTTGGTCCTGTGAAACTCTCAATCTTTTTCATCAAAGTGCTTAAATCAATGGCTGGAATCAGAATTAAGATGTGTTCTAATTGGAACCCTCTCCGCCATCGTTTTGAATCCCGCCTTTGAAATATAACCATTTAAATTTACTTGCTCAGAATTGATTCATCAACCTTGTAACTATCCTTTTTTGTACAAATAAAGTTGATGAAACTTTTGTAGATGCCTTTGGCATTTCTATTAAAATCTACGTTCTTGGCTAGGTAGTAGCCTATATACTTTACCACTCTGGCAAAAATGTAGCCATCATGTGTATGTTTCTTTTTCACCTTCCGCTTCGCTAGTAGAAAACTTGGACGGTCCTGCCCCAGACAGTGCCCTAGCCGCGAGTCGGGTTGACAGGGTTGCTCGCATGCGCTCTCGACACAAATCGTGTTTGTCGCAATGGGCCCTGTGCGGAAGGCTACATAGGAAAGAGTGACTTTGATTATAGTCATTTTGACGTAAGTGGTTACCGCGCTACTTCCGCGCTGGTACTTGATTGTAACAGAAAGTAGTTCCGGTCCGTGTTGTCTCGGCCGAGGAGCCGTCGCCGCCATTTCAAGACCGTGAGAGATAGATAGCCGACCAGAGTTCCTAAGGTTCAGTGTATGTAACTGTTGCCGCCGCTTAAGCCTGCCAAAGCAGTGGTACGGCTGCTGCCCTTGTATTTGCTACCTCTAGAAACATTCTTGCCAGTAGTGGCGGCAGCGGGACTCGATTACCCCCTTTTCGCACTCCCTCCAGAAGCTCCAGATGGCGTCTTCCGTGGGCAACGTGGCCGACAGCACAGGTACCGGTGTCTGTTCTACCTTGGCAGACGCCCCCTTGGGGTCTCGCGCCGTCCTCTGCCTCTCATCACTCCCTTCCCTCTAGCCATCCCCATTACATCAGTGGCATCGCTGAGCTTTTCGTCGTCTACCGGCATCCGATCGGGGTTTCTGCTGTCGTCCGTTCCTTAAACATTTCCTCTCGCTTGCTTGTTTTTTGCTTCCTTTCTTGCTTTGTAATCCTATGCATTTTCTAGCCTTCTACTCTCTCGGGACGCTTCTTCCACACGTGCGCGCTTAGGATGTCTCGGAATGGAGTGCATTGGAATCCCTGCCCTTCTCGCTGCCTTTCACTTGCCTTCGCCGCCGTATTCTCTCCTAATTCAGCTCACCGCCCCCTCCTCTTCCCCCTCCACGTCCCCCTCCACCCAGCTCCCCTTAGCCCGATTTGGTGGTCCTCTGTCAATCGAGGGCGGGGGTGCCGTTCCGAGGTAATCGTATCCTCACTTTGTATCACCCCAAGGACGAGCACAAGCTCCTGGGTGTGCTTCGAGTAACCTCGACAAGAGAGGATTTGTAAGCAGCACCCCGCCGGGCAGCGCCTTTCTGCTGTGTCTTCGGTTGAGTGGCCCCGGTTTCGATTGGAAATTTCCAGGGGTTCCTTTTGCCATCGCTCAATTCCACTCGCTGCCCCCAGCCTGGATTTCCCACCCAGTCCTCCTCCCTCCCCTCCCGCAGGGAGCCACACCCTTTCCTTCGCGAGGTTGCCAGCCCTGCGGTCCACTTCCTACCCTTGGGGAGAAACCACCCTGGTGTTGGGGCTTTGGCGTTGACCATCCTGCCCGCCAGTTTCTCGCTTTGTGTTACTTTCTCCCTGTATTCCTCCGCCGCCGCCTCTGGGTCTTCCATCCCCATTCTTTAGCCCGGTATCTCTTTATTCATAGGGGGTGTATTTTTTTTAAGTTTTCATCCCTGCTTGAAGAGTTTGTAAAGCAACTGGAGTGTAGCTGCACAAGTACAAGGCGGTTGCCCTTTTAGACAATTAGTCGAGAGTATTTGGTACTAAAAATAAGGAAACAACCAAATTATAGGAGTGTCCTTCAGCTGCCTTTCCATATTGAGGCTATTTGGGGCGGGAGGGAGGGGGGGATTGGGCTGCGGTTCTAAGGTTTCCCACGAGGTTATTTTTTTGTTGATTTCTCAGTTGAGATGTGTCAAGGATTTTATTGTTTTTGAACATTGCGCACTAAGAAGTGAATCTTCAATTGTCTTATCCATGATTGTAGGTAGTGGGATTAGTTATTAGTCAGTGTTCCCCTCCCTCTCAGGGATTTTTAAAGATTTAAGATTCTGTCCTAGATTCTCCTGTACTAGCTTGCCCTTTTCTACGTGTTATTTTATTTGAGGAAGTTGTCATTTCGAGCGTTAAAATAGCAGGCGGCCTTGAAAAGTTAATAATGTCTTAAAATAAGGAGCTAGGAAGTTCTAGAGGCTTGTCTAAAATGTGATTTTCTAGTTTTTCTCAGAGATATAACCGCCCCCAGAGTTGGATGCAGGTCTCTCTGCTCTTATGTTAGTGGTCAGCTAGCTGTGCATTCTGTTAGGAAATTTACTTTGCGTTCCCGTGAATACAGTTCACTCACCAGCTCTAATGATTGGGGGTCTAGGCTCAAATTTGAGCTTGTCACTCTGACCTTGGTAGAATTTAAGTAATTTGTACAATGTTTCCCACGCTATCTAGTTAAAGTGGTGTGGTCAAATTCCCAGTAATGTATTATTAAGTAAGTATCTACAATTGATACTTAGGTAGCTTGTTGTTGTTTTCCCTCTCTGGGCTTTAGATGTATACCCTTTATCTTTATATATCTGAACGAAGTCACTTACACACAGCAAAGTGCTTTCATTTGTTATTCTGTTGTGCTTTATCGAATGGTTTTATATTTTAGTGTTTTCCCATTCTTTTAAAAAACCATTGCAGTTGTAGGTAACTGCTTGGTTTACACAGGGTTGTTTGCAGTGTCTTAATCCTTCAGTCAGTATCCGAGGTCTTTGGAAAATGCTAGTGTTAAACCAGCGTGGGTGGGATTTAGCTAATTTGGTCTCAGTGTGAGTTTGGGATGGTAGAGGAGCAAGGTAATCTTGGGTCTTTATTTAAAATGTTTGATGATCGCTTTAAATATTTTGGCTCTTGACAGATGAATTCATCTTGTTTATCAGCTGTTTTAAAAATAGCACCTTGACTTTTAGTTTTTTTTTCCGTATGCTTGTTTCTAGTGTTGCCCTTAAAGTAATTAAAAAATTAAGTTGTGAAATATACAAAAGAAACAATATAATTGAGTTCACCACGCATCTGGTGCCCCCAATCCAGGTTAAGAGAGAGATTGTTACCAGTACTCCACCCCCCACAGATCCAACCTAGAACATGGGACAAAGTATTAAGTTTCCCAGTAGGTTATTCTGACATTATTAAATCTATGTGACCTTGCAAATCACATGTTTTATATTTTGTTTTTCTGTGTTAACTAAGGTATGAGGAATAATGTTTCGTGACTCTTTAGATGCTACTTCTGATTTGTAACTTAAAAATACGAAGTATTTTTTGTCATTATGTAATCTCCTTTGGAAGTAAATATTTCTGTCTGGTCTGGGAAAGAAAGTTAATGGGCGAATTCTAAAAATGCTAATTCTGCACTTGATATTAACTTGGGGGTATCAGTAACGTGCAGAACACTCTAGTGCTTTACATAGTTTCAAGCATTTTCATCTTTAAGTTTAATATACCATATTTTTACATTTTTTTGTTTGCATTTCTAACTTTTTGTTTCCCCCCCCCCCTTCCCTCAAATGTTTTGATGATTCTCCAGAACCAACGAAACGTATGCTTTCCTTCCAAGGGTTAGCAGAGTTGGCACATCGAGAATATCAGGCAGGAGATTTTGAGGCAGCTGAGAGACACTGCATGCAGCTCTGGAGACAAGAGCCAGACAATACTGGTGTACTTTTATTACTTTCATCTATACACTTCCAGTGTCGAAGGCTGGACAGGTAGGAGATGTGGGGGTGATGCTGGTGATTGCTGCCTCTGGGTGCTAAGCTTGAAAAATGATACTTAAATATTTGAACTTGAAATTTTTCCAGTACTGGGTTTCACCTGGAGCCACCAACGCACATCTGCTCTCTTGCCCACTTGTGACATGCCCAGCTGCCAGTTTTTCCTCCCTCCTTTTGTGGTGGTGGTTATATTATCAGTATGACTAGGGACCTTTTCTAGTTCTTTCCACCTACGTCTGCTGCTTTTTTAAAACTCTATTCAGGTAATTATTCTTAGTATACATCTGAGCATCCACTCTTACCTTTGTAAGATGTGTCAGCTTGAGGGACAGAAATGCTCAGAGATGAAGGTGTATATGCTGTGGTAGGAGGTGCATATGTGGTTCAAGTTGCAGATGCCATCAAGTCATTATGATGTGCTACTTTTAGCTAATCAGTTGAATTAATCAGAAGGGAAGAATCTGTGTTCTTATCCTTTTAATAAATTGTCATTTTGGCTTATTTAGATATTTAAAGGTGTGCGTCATTGAATCTTTTCAAGAAATGGAAAATGAGACTCACGCACATAGCATTTTTATTCTTGATCTTAACGATCATGGTTTACAATGAGGCAGTTTGGTAATGAGACTCTAGTTAAGAATTTTATCTCATAAGAAAAAAGAGTGTTCCAATTTGAAATCTGGAATTCCTCCACTTCAGAAAAACTTTGATTTCCAAAATTTTTCCTACTATGCGCTAGTTAAAAGATAATGTATTATTATATAATGAGCAATACACAGGATCTTCAGAAACTGTTTGAGTTGCATATGGGCCATACCTTCTTTCTGTAACATGCATACCCATGCATGAATACTTTTCCCCTTTTCCAGATCTGCCCACTTTAGTACTCTGGCAATTAAACAGAACCCTCTTCTGGCAGAAGCCTATTCGAATTTGGGGAATGTGTACAAGGAAAGAGGGCAGTTGCAGGAAGCAATTGAGCATTACCGGCATGCATTGCGTCTCAAACCAGATTTCATCGATGGTTATATTAACCTGGCAGCCGCTTTGGTAGCAGCAGGCGACATGGAAGGGGCAGTACAAGCTTACGTCTCTGCTCTTCAGTACAATCCTGTGAGTATAATTTTAATGGTTATTATTTTCCCTTCACAAAAGCCCTGAAAGAAACAGTTTGATACTTTAGACACTAAAATAGGTTTTTGCATGGAAAAAAGTCAAGAGTTTGGAAATGTTTTGTCTACTTAAAATGGTGAAATTGCTTTGACTCAGGTCTGTGTTATGTTTTAAAAAAAATTATTTTATCTAGCAAGTTATTTGAGAGCATAAAAATTATCCTTATTGCAAGAAACTCTACGTCTGTCTTTATAATGCCCGTAAAAGTACAGAACACATGACATTGTTTCTTTGGGCTCTTTTGATTAAATTTGGGTAACTTCTGCTATAACATGTTTGCAACAGTTAATTGATTTTCAAGGAATAATGGAAGAAGGGCCTTAATCTGTAATATAGAATAGTTAAGATGTCAGTATATGGATCCGTGACATGAAAACTAGGCTGCAAACTTTTTTCCTCAATATCCTATTCTCTTTTCTTTCTACATAATTAGAAGTGGTAGAATAGAGGTGATAGTATGCACACCAGGCTTTTGATTAGTTCTAAAAATTTTTTTGTCTAAATTGCAGATGTTTTCCGGGGAACAAGTGAGGCCCAGTTGGCAGACATTAAGTTCACAATGTGTTAAGGTTTCTGAAAGGTACACAGAAAAAGTAAGACTTGCCCTTAGAACTTTTGATGTAGTTAGGGAAATAAGATAGACATAACAGGAAAGTGATAAAGAGGGAGATTATAGGAATGCAGAAAACATTTAAGAATATGTTTCTGAGCTACGTCATCAACATTTAGCTTTGCACCAACCCTTGAAGTGGTTAATAATTAACTATTATAGCTACCATTTATTGAAAGTCTACTATGTGCTCAGACATTGTGCCATTCAGACGTTGGTCTTTCTTAATGCTCACAATGATCCTTCAAAGTAGATGGTATCTGTTCCAATTTTACCACTTAAAAACAGACTCAGGGGTTATGTTAACTTTCTTGGGATCAAACAGCTAGTAATGGTGAAGTGGATATTAAAAGCTGAGTCTGAATATCTTGAAAGCAAACATTGTAGAGAGAAGAAATAAAGGAAACCCTTTTTATCTGGGTACCCAGAGGGCATCCACCCCTCAAGGCAGCCCTTGAGCACAGTTTGAAAACCATTCTGCTGTCCCTTAATCCTTATTTTACAGGTGGGAAACTGAAGCTTAATATAGTAGTTTATGCAAAGATCTGAAATCACTTTTTATCATATCTATGAACAGTTGTTTTTTCCGTTAATTTTGATTGTAAAATTTTAAATTTCATTTATTGCGTTTTGTATGGATACAGTGAAAAGTCTCCCAGCTACCCTTCTTGGAGGTAGCTGATGAAACTAATTTCTTATGTATCCTTTTGGAGATACTCAATGCATATATATGTAAATTTGAGTGACTTTTTTGTAATTTTTATTGCAGTACCATCTAGCTAGTTACAGAAAGTTTTAGGGAACCCTGTATGTGCTGCCACTGGGGCTTGCACCTTGTTCTTGCCAAGGCTCAGGGCTCACTTGTGTACCTAATTGTCACAGTAAATTCTTTCCCTTTATTAATTAAGGTTGGTTCCATCCTTCACTTGTTGATTGCGTATACATTCACTTGTGCCCTCTTACACAGCCGTGGGCCCAAACACCTTGGAACTCTGATCCCCTTTGCTCAGGTTTCCAGTTGCCTACATGTATCGCAGAGCAGTCATTGCTGCTGACAGTATACCAAACTGTAGGAGTATGATGAGAAGGGAAAGCTAAAGTGGGAGACAGAACCATGCTTTTCAATATCTAACCTGTTAACAGGAAGCTTATCATTGTGCCCTACCAAAGAAGTAAGATAATACTAAAATAAATCATGGGACTACCCCTTGAAGGCATTGAACAGCTATGCATTCCCATCTGGCTCTGTTTCTTTTAGTGGAAGGTGCTGCTTTATTTCTGTCTTTACCAGTAAGAATGAAAAAGGGACTGTGCCTACTGCCTTGATTTCACCTAAATATACCGTAGTGATCATGTTTTAATTCATTTCAGGGTATCTAGTCTTAACTAGATTTAAGCTTACTGTCAAATGCCTGTGTCAATTCAGTACTGACAGAGAATCTTGAGTCTGTTCCTAGATTGTGCTCTTGTTGGCAGTGCATTGCTGGCCTGAATCACAGATGTAGTTGGCATTCTATGAAAAATAGTTAAAGAAACTCAGGTTATTTTGGTTTTGCAGTAGTGAAAAAGTAAAATGTTAAGGTGGTGGTCTTGGCAACCTGTTTTCAATAGTGTTTGTCTTTTTAAGTTAATGGTATGTCAGTTTAGAAGTTATTCTGTGACTTGATTATAGAAATTACTTTTAAGAAGTAGAGCTGTTTCATATTTTTACATTCTGAATTGGCTTCTGTAATATTGGGTGATTTAATAATTTCACTAAAATATTAGTCCATTGTATTTGAAGGTGCTGTTGCAGCTGGTAATCTTTCACATGATAACTCACTAGAGTTGCCCATGCTTGGCAATCCCTTTTATGAATTATGTATAAAATGTTCTTTGTAAGATGGCTATAATACTGAGTTGCTCTAAGGAACTCTGTTTCTGAGTCTATAGGTTTTTGAACCATTGCTTCTGTTTTGATTGTGGATGCATAGCACTGAGAGCTACTGGCATCCTGACCATCACGTGTTACTGTCATGTTATTTGTTACTGTTGCGAGTCTCAGTCATACAGCTAAACTGTAGAAAACCTTATACAGTCATCCCTAGGTATCCGTGGGGGATTGGTTCTAGGACCCCCCACGGATACCAAAATCTGTGGGTGCTCAAGCCCCTTATAAACAGTGGTGTAGTACAGTTGGCCCTCAAGAGTCCACAGTTTCTGCATCTGCAGATGCAGAGGGTCAACTGTATTTCTGTCCCTCTCTGCTCTGCTTTTTGTAAGTTTGCTGTGCAAATGTCACATTTAAATACTTGAGTGCTTATTGTGTGTACAGTGCTTTGTTAGGAATTGGGGAGATGTGTTGCGGGGGGAGTTGTGGATTATAATATGAGACAGGACCTGACCCATAAAGGAAAAAAGGTGTAAGCTCCTCAGATGATTATTCTTAGGGAGTATTAATCAGAAGATTTTCTCGAGTGGATGCTTATAATCTAAGCATTCTGTAGGAAGGTAAATAGCAAGTAGACTTCCTTGGCTGAAGTGGTGAGTCAAGTAGTAACAAGAAGTGAGTGTAGTAGAGGAGAGTCAATTGGAAGATTGAGAAAGAATAGAGGCTGAGGAGTTTGAATTTAATTTGAGAGGCAATTGAGAACTACTGTAGGCTTTAATCAACCTGATTTTATTTCGTGTGTATATAGATGTTGTGGGTGGGGGTGGGGGGGGCTCTAGGAGGAAAGGCGGGAAATAAATGCTATCTCAGGAAGGGTTGTTATACAGCAGATTCTTACTCATTTCCGTCTCCTTACCTTTATTCATAGTATTTTCCCTTGTCTGCAATGTCCTCCTCCTTTGTCTGTTAAAACCGTACTCATCCTTCAAGGCCTGGCTTAAAATTTCTTCTTTGAGTTCATTTCTTTACCACTATGTGGCTGTTTAATATGTATGTGTTTTGTCTTTCCACATAGATTGTAAGCCCTTTGAAGATAAGGATTCTATTAATTTATTTCCCTACAGTTCCAGGCATATTGTTGAATTGAATAAAGGTTTGCATAGAAGATATTAACCTAGGAATGGACACAATGGGCTGGGTTTGAGAATTGTGATTCTCTTAGCAGATATTGTTTCAATGTGACTAATGAAGCGGAACTGATGTCTTAGGTTTTGAACTTTGGGGAGAATAGTGGTATCCTTGAATTTTCTGGAAATTAGTTATTCATGCATGAAGGTTTAGATTTCCAATGGGAGAATTGGATTTCACTATTATATTTAATATGATATGTTTTACCTTTTTCTAAAACTGCCTTATTGATTATTTTATAGTGATCTTGAAGATAATCTATTTTTAACTGTGGGCATTGTGTTAACTTGATTTAGTATGCTGTAATGGGTCTAGATGATATAACTAAATATAGGTACATACACTGTCAGTACTTGGATGGCACGCATCCAAGAGTTTATAGAAACTAGAGGGTAAAATTATGCAACAGTTGGCTAAGATGTATAGCCCATTAGGGTCATTGTTGGAGAATTATTGCAAGACTTCTGATTATTATGGCTCAGAAAAGAAATAGGAATTGGTAAAAGTCCAAAGATGTATAACCACGATAATGAGATACAGTAGAAGGAATTTGTTTGAACAGATTGGATTGTTCAGTCATGGTCTGCCAAAACATAACGGTAGCCCTTAAAGTTTAGGGGGAAAAAAATCATACAAAGTAGATAGCAAGATTATAGAATTCATTACTTCTGAGAGTATAAATAGGGTTGAAAAATACTTAAGACTCATGAGAGGATGCTAAGTCTGTAATAAGATTAATGATACCTATGAGGATTAGTATTAGCCTTTTGTGCTTGAGGTCACGGGAGACCACCATTTTCTCCCAAAACACTAGTCATTGCTCCATGGACAGACAGATCAGGTAGCTCATGGAACTGACTCAGTATGGCCAACCATAAGGGTGTTCTGTGGCAGCCTATTCTTTGCTGGCTGACTTTTTGTTCACTTGATGGATGATAATATACAATCACAAAAGCTGTTTATCAGTAAAATTATCACCTGATTGTGGAAACCATAATACAGTTGCACATAGAGTAGTATATATGATGATACCTTGGCACAGTTGACAAAATTTCACTTTCTAGGGCTTAGTGTCAGGCTCTTCCACACGTGGAACAGTTTGGAATGATAAGCTTACTCCTTATTGCCATTGTCTTTGCTTGTTGACTGACAAGGCAAACCAAGGACAAATAAAAATTTAAGCTCACTGTTCTGATGTGTCTTTCATACTGATGAACGGACTGGTGAGTCAGATGACTAGCAACACAATTGTGCTGCTAATAAAAAGCCGAGTCGACTGCTTTTCATTATTCGCCCACTCAACTCTAATGGCAGTTAATACTAATGAGTAATCTAGTGCCAGGTGCCAGGATTAAAGCTTCGGTTGGATGGTAATCCTTTTGTCTAATAGTGAAATGAAGTCAAGTTTTCTACATACTCTGGCAGCCTAAGGGTAGGTTTGCCAATAACTAATCACAGCTAAATCCTTTTTTCCACTATGGAAAATTTTTGACCCTCAATGTAGTAGTGGTTCATCATAACCTTGAACAAAATAGTTGAACAAACATTTGATGCTTTTTTTTTTTTTTTTAACGTGACTAACATTTGGGGAGAGGAGACGCTATAGCAAGGCCCATAGTCTTCTATCTGAAACTGGTGGGATCAAATGCGTCTTAAAATTCAGAGTTTTTAGGATTTTAGAAAGATGATAATACCATATATGACTCCCAGGTGTGTCTGGAGCAGCACCTTCTAGTAAAACACATTTATATTTCTGCAGCAAAAGGTATGCATATTCACCTTAAGTGTGATCAATAAATTCTGTAAATAACTTCATGCCAGTTCAAGTCAGATTTAATCATCAAATGAGTTTTTAAAATTTTTTGGAATTTGGAATTGAGGATGAGGGGATTGTGTTCCTGTTCTTAAATTTGTCAAGCAGTATCTCTAGTTGACAATAAAATGATGGAGCTAGATACGTAAAAGTAATTTCAAGATATCTTTGGTTGACAAAGCAGAGTATAATTAATGACAGAGTATCTCTGGGTTTCTAGGATTTGTACTGTGTTCGCAGTGACCTGGGGAACCTGCTCAAAGCCCTGGGTCGCTTGGAAGAAGCCAAGGTAGGTGTTTGATAGAACACATTTAAACATCAGTGTTATGGATACTTGTACTTTTTGCCAAGTCTTCAACTCTTCATTGAGCTATCTTCACAAAACAGTCCTATGAAACTGAGGAAAACTGACGGCATGAATCGCCTCAGACTAGAGCAGGGCCAGGATTTGGCATATCTGTTCTAAATCTGGGGGTAAAGCAAGAACCTGAACATTTTGGAGCCTTTCTGCTGAGCTAGATCATCTTTATAACAATGGGCTCCATCATGATCTTATGTGGGAATAAATAACATTCCTTCAAATCTGAGGCTTGCCTGCTGGTGACAAGCAGAGCGCCTGTGATTTGGCTCAAGACTCCTATATGATGCAGGTGCCATTGAAAATGCTGCTCTTCTAAGTCCTTTGTGGCTTGTAAGTGGAGAAGAATTTCATCCAAATGTTACCCTGTAATACTGGCATTTAAAATTCTTATTTAACCTTCCTCCCTTCATCTTCCTCACCCTTTTTACAGTGGAAGAAAGGCTGTTAAATGATTGCAAATTAATAATTGGAACATCCTGCCCCTTCTTGTCCTCACTCCCTTCCCCAAGTTCCTGTTTCCTCTTTTCCAATCCTAGTTGTCTACCTTCTTTTCTTCCTTACTTCCTTCTTTTATTCCTCCCCATCCCACCTCCTTTAAAAAAAAAGTCAGAAGGACAAAGCTGGTTTGTTTGGGAAATGGACTGATCGAAAGAAAACTTGCCCAAGTGGAAAGGTGGCTTTTAGCATTCTGTGTTTCCAAATAATGAATTTGAACACCAGGTTGGGTTATTAAAGCTTTTGGTATAATTTTAAATTAAATTTATAAATGAAATTGTCTTGTTACAAGCCACCTTACGCAACCGCGCTGCAGGGGTGAGGAGTGGGGAGAAACCAGAATGCTTCTGAAACTCCCACCTGTTGCTCTGAGCCCCACGCGCATGCTAATACGTGGAGTGTATGCGCAGCGTAGCTGTCTGTTTGACTGCTTCATCCAGGGAGGGAGAAGGCTTTTCAGCACCATCTGATGTTAAAAGGCACTAGTTTTAAGTGCATAGCTCATAAATTCTGCTGACACTTTGGATTAACCTTATGTAGGTTTCCAGCTAATGAATTGTGATTGATTTCAACCTTAGCTGATAAATCTAATTGGTAATTTATAGAACAAATATTTGATAAGCTTCTATTAATTGTCACCCCACCAAGCGGACAGCTAACATGAATTGCACTTCACTGCAGCTTTAGAGATCGGTTTAGGCTGAGACATTGCGCCTGCCTTAGGTTGCTGACTTCTTTATTTCAGAGCTCTGGAGACACCTAGTTTGAAAAATGTTATTCTGTTTTTGTGAGAACTTAGTGAACAAGAAAATACTCTTGAGTGAAATGCAATGTATTTCTTTTGTAATCAGTGCATTTGAAAATTCAAGCCAGCATATTCCTAGTAGATGGAAGCAAAATTAAGTTGTCTTTGTAGAAAATGAAGAGCCTTTCTTCCAGCAAAAATCCCTGCTGTATGCAATAGCCCTGATTAACCCTCTCCCTTCTGCATGTTTCCCATATTACAGACTTGAGACTGTCCTCATTCCCATATGTAATAGACATCCAAAGAATTTCAATTGCTTTGTTGAACTTTTACTAATGATCTTGTTTTTATTTTCTCTCTTGTTTTTGGTTTTTCACCATTGATATTGTATTTAGAAGGTTTCAGGTGGGTGAAACCTCCTATTCCATGCGTAAGGTGCCTCGCTGAAGGGAGCTCGAGGCCTGGATCTAGGGCAGACACACACCTCCTCCTCTTCCAGCAAGGAACGCACCGAAAAGTCACATGATGAGAAATATGGTAACGGGTTTGTAACTGCCACAGCAAAACAATTTGCCTCCATGCCTGAATCTTCTGTCTTGTGGCTTCAGAAACAGCTTAAAATAATTTTATTTACAAGCAAGTTATGTAAGAGAATGTTTTATACTATAGCCACAATTCTGTCAAAGATAAGTAAAAGTTAATTGATATTAAAAATTATTAGAGATAATTTACTAGTAAAAGCTTCTAACTCTTCTTGTTGTTCATTTTTTCCTTTTTTCTTCTTTGTTTGGATTGCAGCATTCTGCTCTTCTGATGATGCGCTGTGACCCTGCAGTAGCGCAAAGGCTGCGCAGCGTTAATGCGCAATGCGTGCGAATGAGCCCCTGTGAACGGTTGACTAGATGAGTAATCTGATTGACTGGCTCCCTCAGTCCTATTTTGTAGCCTTTTTGGATAAAATTGGGTTTTAACATACCTCGAGTCCAACTAATCTCATTAAACAAATATTGTCTATGGGCCTGTCTAGTAGATTAATGGATCTGGTTGGCCGTTTGCTGCGTCTAGGGGTGTTCTATGTAGCGCAGCAGTTCGCAGCGATTGCGCAGTGCGATGCTGTTAGGTTGCGCAAGCGATGTTTGCGCTCGCATTACAGGGACCTCAACCTAGGTGCAGTCCTGTCATATGAGGTTTCAGCTTCAGTCCCCCTTGGGAGATGGGCATTGTGAGGATGTGACTTATAGCCTGGCCTTATGATATCTGGCTTGTCAGAAAAGCATTTTCCTCCTCAGTAGCATAGTTTTGATGTTAGTGAGGAACATTATTGTTTATTTAGAGCATAGTTTTGATGTTAGTGAGGAACATTATTGTTTATTTAGAGCAGCATTTCCCAAAATGTGTTTTATAGGTATTCTCATAAAATGTCCAATGAAAGAAGAGTTCCATGGTCAACTAAGTTCAGGGAACCGTGTATATACTATTAAAGGCTTAGGGAAGTCCTGTAGTCAAGAAACCTGTTTTCTGTTTTCCTAATTTATTTGATCGTGAAATCCTTTTTTCCAGTGATAACTATTAACACATCGTAGAACAGACTTTGGGAAACTTGGGTGGGGGAGGGGGGGAGGAACTTAGCCTTAAGTGGCGCCTTCCAGATACCACTTGAAAACGGTAGCAAGAGCCCTTAGGTGTTCAGATGAGGGAAGTCCAGCATAGAGTCTTAAGGCAACTGACTTTCCGGTTAAGTTCCAGTGTAAGGGTTGGTCATTGGTTGGCAGAACTGAACATGGTGGTTTGCACCTGGGTTCTGGTGGCGCAGGCGCAGGAGCAGCCAGCTGTGGCAGCGCATTAGTTTTGGCGCAAGCGAGCCTATGCTGCAGGGTCACTTTTGGCTGGTCAGAGAAGGAATAATGATATCACCTTCTTCCCCCCTCCCCCAATCTTTTTTTTTTCCCTTTATAAATTTTCCCCCTTCCCTTTACCTCCTTCCCCTCCCATCTTCTTTCATTAACCCCTCCTAAGGCATGTTATTTGAAAGCAATTGAGACGCAACCGAACTTTGCAGTAGCTTGGAGTAATCTTGGCTGTGTTTTCAATGCACAAGGGGAGATTTGGCTTGCAATTCATCACTTTGAAAAGGTTAGTCGTTAAATTAATAATTGGTATTTTTGAAGTGCTTATGTATGCAGGGTGTTTCTACTAGAACTAAATAATAGGCCTTTACTTAATTAGTCACATAATATCTTTGTTTCTCTGACAGTATTGCAGCATTTGCTGGATGGTACATGGCAGTTTCCAGTTTAGCATTGAAAATGTACTTTAGTAATTAAAAATTCTTTTTTTAAACGGGCAGCTTTACTGTAAAGAAGCAGTGTTTCTTGGTGAAAAGACTGATTCCAGATCTGGGGCAGGAAATGTACAAAAATAATCTGGAGTGCCTTGTTGTGCCAGAAAGCAAGGAAGTTTTGATATATTTATGTCAAAAGGACTCAGGAGGCAACTGGAAGAGGCTCCTACTGGCTAAAGATGGAAGTTGAGCATCAATGGGAATAATAACTGAAATACATTGAAACTTATCAAATACATTTAAGTTCATGAGTATAATTATACTAAGAAGAAATTCATGGGTCATCTTTGGAAGATAAGGAGCAACTCATTTTGAGAACTGGTTAAACAATTGTCCTCTCTCTCCTGTATGAACTGGACATCAGGGTAACCCAGTAGTTGATGGGGGAAGTTTCTCTTTATACAAGTGTTCCAGCTAATAAATGAAGTAGGAATGATAGAATCAGAGTATCACCAATAATAAATTTAGGCATTTATCAGTGGCAAAAAAAAGAGACAAAACCACATTTTGTACCTTGTGACAGAAGTAAGTACTTCCAACCAGTGAAGTAGCCTTGCAAAAAGAGAAAAGAACCCAAATCTGATTACGCTTGTAGTTCTACCAATTTACAGGAAATACATGGGACAGGGAAATATAATAAGCATGTTAAAGGACACCATAGGGGTGCAGTCAGCAAATTCAAACTATGGGAAGCTGTATAGGACAGTGATCTGATTTCTTCAACAAATTACAGGAATAAAAATGGAGATTTAAATTAAACTTTTAATTTAAAAGATTTAAAGAAACTCACAAAGACATGTTAATTGTATGGGTCTTATTTGGATCCTCAATCAAAGTTAACCAGAAATTGGACCACTGAATGGATATTTGATATTAAGGAATTGCTGTCACTTTTTTAGGTGTGATATTGGTATTGTGGTTATGTTAGAAGGAAAAAGTATTCCTGTATTGTCCCTAAAATATATTTTGAAATATTTTCGAATGAACTGATATGTCTGGGATTAGCTTCAGAATGATCTGGGAAGAGGGTGAGTTAGGTTGGAATATAGATTAAATAAAATTGAATATGATTTTTTAATTGTTGAAGCTGGGTAATGGAGACTTGAGGGTTTGTTATATTCCTCTGCTTTTGTATATATTCGAAATTTTCCATAATAAAAAGTTAAATTTTGGGGGTGGACATCTATTACTATAGACAATCTAAGTAAGTTAAGTGCAGCAGAGTTGCCATCTAAGTGAAGAGGAATGTTCTTAATGAATCTTAAATACATTCACAGTTACTCATTACCTTTACCTTTTCAGTATTTCAGTTCAGGTTTCCATTCATTACACTATAGTAGTACCTACTCTCTTGCTCTGTGGTTCTCCTTGGTTGCACATGAGGAGCTTGTAAAAGATATGGGTATCCTGGCCCCGTTTTCAGAGGGTCTGATTTAACTGGCCTGTGTTGGAACCCAGGCTCCATTTAGGAGGTGAATTCTAATATACTGCCAGGGTTGAGAATTACTGCTGTAGATATATCTGGTCATATTTTAAGACAGCTTCAGAACTATTTGAATGAACCATTTAATGGTTAGTATCCCCTTGAAGTAATGTATCTTACTGAGTATACAGCTCTAATTACATATCTTACTAAGGTCTGAGTATACAGTTGTAGTTACTGAGGTATGTATTTCCTTTTTCAGTTAGAGCTTGCTGCTTCTTCCTGCCATTATTTTCTAGAAGAGCTAGGCTGATTAATTGAGAATAAAATGGGGCCAACCATGAGAAGTGTTCAGCTCAATAAAATTGGAGCAGACCCAATTTAAAATTTTTCCCTTCAGGACACATTTTGCTCTTATATTACATGGGAAGTTATTTTGATAACACTGAGATTTGTGAATAATGAGTGGGTACTAAAATAATTGGGTTTTAAAAATGAAAGAAATAAGATTTAATTATACTAGAAAATGTAATTGGAGGTCTAAAATTACCTCAGACTAAAAAATTGTAATTGGGAAGTTAATCTGAAATTCTAACTTGCTCTAAGTAACTGTCTTGCAATTTTTAGGCTGTCACCCTTGACCCCAATTTTCTGGATGCTTATATCAATTTAGGAAATGTCTTGAAAGAGGCACGGATTTTTGACAGGTGAGGGAATGTTCTATTTGGAGTTTTTGTTGTATCAACACTTGAGAGTTTAGACTGAAATTATCACAGTGGGTCATTGAAATACACTTTCCTTTTCTACTATGTTGCTTTCCCCTGCTCAGGTCTGCTGTATTACCTTTTATTATAGGTTTATTGTTGCCTGACTTCATTGTTGGCTTTTCACAAAGCCATTATCCTTTCGCTAGGAGTTTAGTTGAAATTTCCTTTATTGTAAAACTATTGAAATGGTTATCTTTTAGACTAAATTATTCCTTCTATCTGATTCAGAAAGCTAAGTAAATCCTGACTTTTAACTTTTTGTTGCTGTTGTCAAAGGAAAGTCTGTTTCTTATGGGGGTATAGAAAATTTTTCAGTGTAAAAATACATTTTATAAAGGTGCAATTTTGATTTTTGAGGTTAAGTGTAGTATGGCATGAATTAATTGTAACTAGTTACAATTGATATACTTTGATATAGTATAGAATGAAATAATTGTAACAAAGCATTCATTAAAAGTTAGTTGCGTTGTGTGTGTGTGTGTGTGTTTCTGTTTATAGAGCTGTGGCAGCTTACCTTCGTGCCCTAAGCTTGAGTCCAAATCATGCAGTGGTACATGGCAACCTGGCTTGTGTATACTATGAGCAAGGCCTGATAGATCTGGCAATAGACACCTACAGGCGAGCTATTGAATTGCAACCACATTTCCCTGATGCTTACTGCAACCTAGCCAACGCTCTCAAAGAGAAGGGCAGTGTAAGGATTTTTATTCAGTCTCTTTCTTTGTTACCTGATGGGATTAAAAAAAAGTCATTTTTGTACATATTGTCATTAAATATTGAGGTGGTAAATTGTTTAATTTCGGGGTTGTAGATGAGAGGAAGAATAGCAAAAATACCTGTTTTTCTGGAATATTACCAGCCATTAGGCTTAACTAAGCAATTGTTAGAATAATATCAGTGGTGGCTCTGTGATTCCTCTATATAGGTTTTTGAATAGTTTGTTTTGTTTTTTAGGTTGCCGAAGCAGAAGATTGTTATAATACAGCTCTCCGGCTGTGTCCCACCCATGCAGACTCTCTGAATAACCTAGCCAATATCAAACGAGAACAGGGAAACATTGAAGAGGCAGTTCGCTTGTATCGTAAAGCATTAGAAGTATGTTGAGGGTGGTGTGGCTGGGTATTTTGTCTGTGTGATAGTAGAGGGAAGGCAATTAAGTTTGCCATGTCATCCACCTCTTTTTTAAAAATAGATAGTGGGTGAATCATTCGTTGAACCAGTAATTGAGTACCTAAGGTATGAGTGAGGTCCTGTGTGACATTCAAGAAAATCCTTAACATTGAGTTTGTTATTTTATGGGTAGATAAGATCGGCGCAAAAAATTTAAACAGTAAGCTAGAGTTCAAGAAGAGTTACCAGTAAATATATAATTTCAGTACCTGACGGCTGTAATGTTGGTTGGTAGGTGTGGTAGGAGTTTTGAAGAGAGAGATGCTAGAGTTACCAGCATAAACTAAGATGAGGAGAGGTCTACCTCATGTTTTGAAACACGGAGAGGTATAAAATAAAGGAAGAGGTAGAATTTGAACTACTTGGCTTTGAAGAATGAGTAGACTTGGAGAAGGTGGAGAGAAGTGTAGGGATATAAAGGTGCTTGAGCAAAGTTCTTGTTGTGGTAAGTTATTACTGCTGTTTTAGCAGTTATTTCTTTTTTAAACCTCGGTTATCATCTTGAATCTTTATAGGTCTTCCCAGAGTTTGCTGCTGCCCATTCAAATTTAGCAAGTGTATTGCAGCAGCAGGGAAAACTGCAGGAAGCTCTGATGCATTATAAGGAGGCTATTCGGTAAGAGACTCACAGCCTTATTTTTTTCTTCTAAGTTTTTAAAGGTTTGGCATTTGGCACATTTGGTATGTGGGACTTTTAATAATAGCAGACTAAATTAATATTACAGGGGGTTAAAGGTTTTTGTACTAGAGAAATAAAATCTTTGTCCTCTCCTTTAGAATCAGTCCTACCTTTGCTGATGCCTACTCTAATATGGGAAACACTCTAAAGGAGATGCAGGATGTTCAGGGAGCCTTGCAGTGTTATACTCGTGCCATTCAGATTAACCCTGCATTTGCGGATGCCCACAGCAATCTGGCTTCCATTCACAAGGTACTATTTTTTATATATATTTTATTACAATATATGCATCTTAGCACCTAATGTTTTTAGGAAAAATGTTAACCATCCCACTTTATTTATTTCCAGGATTCAGGGAATATTCCAGAAGCAATTGCTTCTTATCGCACTGCTCTGAAGCTTAAACCTGATTTTCCTGACGCTTATTGTAATCTGGCTCATTGCCTGCAGGTAAAGAATAACGGGCCAGTAATTGGCTTTCAGGGTTGTAATCACTTTTTAGTTGTTATGTGCCATATTAATCCAAGCTTGGCTGGAGACAGTGTTTTTTATTGGGTTATCTGACATTACTTTAGGCCAAAGACACATAAGATGTTAAGTCTTGGAGTAAGGTTTTCTGGATAATAACTTCTTTTTGCCTCCTCTAGATTGTCTGTGATTGGACAGACTATGATGAACGAATGAAGAAGTTGGTCAGCATTGTGGCTGACCAGTTAGAGAAGAATAGGTTGCCTTCTGTGCATCCTCATCATAGTATGCTATATCCTCTTTCTCATGGCTTCAGGAAGGCTATTGCTGAGAGGCATGGGAACCTCTGCCTGGATAAGGTGCGAGTCTTTCGTTTTAATCTTTTCGTTGTAAAGTAAAACACAGATACAGAAAACTACATGAATCAAATTTATGGCTTAATGAGTTATCATACGGTGTTTACCACCCAAGTTGAGAAATGAAGCTTCGTGAGCCAGCCCAGAAGCCCCCCTCCCATTGTGTCCTGTCTTGATCATAACCCCTTCCATTCTATAAGGTGGAATCCTTAACTGAAGTACTTAGCAGTAGGCTGATGGTGTTTCCTTTAATTTTGAAACCATAGTTTTTAATAAAGTGTTTGGTATTTTCTACTCACCTTTGAGAACTAGAGCAGTACTTGATCAAAGGTGGGAATTTTCTCAGCAGAATAGAGCAGAGTGCTAGGTGTAATTCTGTTTTTAAAAAAATGCTTCCCTACAGAATTTTCTAAAATGCAGGGTTTGTCATGCTCTTTCCACTCTGCTTCCTTCCTACAACTTTAACTTGCTTGGGCTACTTCATAGGCCTCAGGAACAGGTCAAAGTATGAAGCATATTATACAAATTGCTAAGGTTGTATTAGACTGGTTATATGAATTAAAGAAGTATTCTGGGCATACCATTCCTAACAGGTATGCTTCTAGTCAGTTTTCCTAGATGAAAATTTACATATAGACTCAACTTTACTAACAAGCACTGAATTCCATTGGTAGATAAATGTCCTTCATAAACCACCGTATGAACATCCAAAAGACTTGAAGCTCAGTGATGGTCGGCTGCGTGTAGGATACGTGAGTTCTGACTTTGGGAATCATCCTACTTCTCATCTTATGCAGTCTATTCCAGGCATGCACAATCCTGATAAATTTGAGGTAAGACTAGTGTTGCTCTAGAGTCACTATTTATAAAACCAAACAAACCCACAGTGGTAGCTTTATAGTCACCTTTAGGTGTTAAGCCCAGTGTCTTTTGGAAAGATTTGAGCCAAGGTTATTAAATATACTATGTGCTGCCTTTCAGGTATTCTGTTATGCCCTGAGCCCAGATGATGGCACAAACTTCCGAGTGAAGGTGATGGCAGAAGCCAATCATTTCATTGATCTTTCTCAGGTAGGTGAAACTCTTATACTTCCAACTTTTTTATTTTTTTGAGTCCTCTCCCTCTTTTTCTTGATGAGTCTGGCTAATGGTTTATCAATTTTGTTTATCTTTTCCAAGAACCAGCTTTTAGTTTTATTGTTCTTTGCTATTGTTTTCTTTGTTTCTATTTCATTTTCTTCTGCTCTGATCTTTATGATTTCTTTCCTTCTACTAACTTCGGATTTTGTTTCTTCTTCTTTCTCTAGTTCCTTTAGGTGTAAGGTTAGATTATTTATTTGAGGCTTTTCTTGTTTCTTGAGGTAGGATTGTAGCTATAAACTTCTCTCTTAGAACTGCTTTTGCTGCATCCCATAGGTTTTGGATCATTGTGTTTTCATTATCATTTATCTCTAGGTATTTTTCGATTTCCTCTTTGATTTCTTCAGTGATCTCTTGGCTATTTAGTAACGTATTGTTTAGCCTCCATGTGTTTGTGTTTTTTACATTTTTTTCCCTGTAATTGATTTCTAATCTCATAGTGTTGCGGTCAGAAAAGTTGCTTGATATGATTTCAATTTTCTTAAATTTACTGAGGCTTGATTTGTGACCCAAGATGTGATCTATCCTGGAGAATGTTCTGTGCGCACTTGAGAAGAACGTGTTATCTGCTGTTTTTGGATGGAATGTCCTATAAATATCATTTAAATCTATCTGGTCTGTTGTGTCATTTAAAGCTTGTGTTTCCTTATTAATTTTCATTTTGGATGATCTGTCCATTGGTGTAAGTGAGGTGTTAAAGTTCCCCGCTATTATTGTGTTGCTGTCGATTTTCTCTTTTATAGCTGTTAGCAGTTGCCTTATGTATTGAGGTGCTCCTATGTTGGGTGCATATATATTTATAATTGTTATATATTCTTTTTGGATTGGTCCCTTGATCATTTTGTAGTGTCCTTCCTTGTCTCTTATAACATTATTCATTTTAAAGTCTATTTTATCTGATATGAGTATAGCTACTCCAGCTTTCTTTTGATTTCCATTTGCATGGAATATCTTTTTCCATCCCCTCACTTTCAGTCTGTATGTGTCCCTAGGTCTGAAGTGGGTCTCTTCTAGACAGCATATATATGGGTCTTGTTTTTGTATCCACTCAGCGAGCCTGTGTCTTTTGGTTGGAGCATTTAATCCATTCACGTTTAAGGTAATTATCGATATGTATGTTCCTGTGACCATTTTCTTAATTATTTTGGGTTTGTTTTTGTAGGTCCTTTTCTTCTCTTGTGTTTCCCACTTAGAGAAGTTCCTTTAGTATTTGTTGTAGAGCTGGTTTGGTGGTGCTGAATTCTCTTAGCTTTTGTTTGTCTCTAAAGCTTTTGATTTCTCCATCAAATCTGAATGAGATTCTTGCCAGGTAGAGTAATCGTGGTTGTCGGTTCTTCCCTTTCATCACTTTAAGTATGTCATGCCACTCCCTTCTGGCTTGTAGAGTTTCTGCTGAGAAAGCAGCTGTTAACCTTATGGGAGTTCCCTTGTATGTTATTTGTCATCTTTCCCTTGCTGCTTTCAATAATTTTTCTTTGTCTTTAATTTTTGCCAATTTGATTACTATGTGTCTCGGCATGTTTCTCCTTGGGTTTACCCTGTATGGGACTCTCTGCGCTTCATGGACTTGGGTGGTTATTTCCTTTCCCATGTTAGGGAAGTTTTCGACTATAATCTCTTCAAATATTTTCTCAGGTCCTTTCTCTCTCTCTTCTCCTTCTGGGACCCCTATAATGCCAATGTTGTTGCGTTTAACGTTGTCCCAGACGTCTCTTAGGCTGTCATTTGTTTTCATTCTTTTTTCTTTATTCTGTTCTGCAGCAGTGAATTCCACCATTCTGTCTTCCAGGTCACTTATCCGTTCTTCTGCCTCAGTTATTCTGCTATTGATTCCTTCTAGTGTAGTTTTCATTTCAGTTATTGTACTGGTCATCTCTGTTTGTTTGTTCTTTAATTCTTCTAGGTCTTTGTTAATCATTTCTTGCATCTTCTCAATCTTTGCCTCCATTCTTATTCCGAGGTCCTGGATCATCTTCACTATCATTATTCTAAATTCTTTCTCTGGAAGGTTGCCTATTTCCACTTCATTTAGTTGTTTCTCTGGGGTTTTTTCTTGTTCCTTCATCTGGTACATAGCCCTCTGCCTTTTCATCTTGTCTATCTTTCTGTGAATGTGGTTTTTGTTCCGCACGCTGCAGGATTCTTGCTTCTGCTGTCTGCCCTCTGGTGGATGAGTCTATCTAAGAGGCTTGTACTGCCAACTTTTTATTTTGAGCGAATAGTGAATAAAACTGTTGGTGTGTAGCTTGTATCCTCAATTTTCTTTTTTTAATTTAATTAACTTATTTATTTTTGGCCGCTTTGCGTCTTCATTGCTGCCCGTGGGCTTTCTCTAGTTGCGGCGAGTGGGGGCTGCTCTTTGTTGCAGTGCGCGTGCTTCTCATTGCGGTGGCTTCTCTTGTTGCGGAGCATGGGCTCTAGGTGCGTGGGCTTCAGTAGTTGTGGCACGTGGGCTCAGTAGTTGTGGCTCACGAGCTCTAGAGCGCAGGCTCAGTAGTTGTGGCACACGGGCTTAGTTGCTCTGTGGCATATGGGATCTTCCTGGACCAGGGCTCAAACCTGTGTTCCCTGCATTGACAGGCCGATTCTTAACCACTGCGCCACCAGGGAAGCCCATATCCTCAATATTTTTCGTGGCAGATATTTAACATCAGCTACTACATACCTGTGGTCAATTGCTTTGACCTTATTTCCTTGATTGTTTACATTTATTACATTGCATTTATAATCAGCATGGATTTTTGCTGAGTTTGCAAATGAAATAGAAATATGGTGTATTTGTGCTTGGACGTAGAACTTCTCTGGGGATTGAGCTAGCACTTGTGACAGTAGATACTAATTACCTGAATAAATTGAACAAAATGGTGGCTTGGAAGAAGAACAAATAGGTCATTGAAAGGGCCTTTGCCTTTGGTTTTCTTTATTTCTTTACTTGCTGCATTGCTGTTTCCTCTAGGAGCAAACGTTTTATGATAAATTAAGATTGAAACCTGTGAGGGAGTGAATTTGCTGAAGGTATGGACTAGAGTTTTTTTTATAGACGCTGTTGGCCACTTTGGTCACTAACAGAGGTACATATGGTATATCCAGTAATTCATATATATGAATCATTGAAGTCCTAGCAGAAGGATTGTGAGACTCTTGTCATTTCATAAATAATTTCTACCAACGTCTTTTGCGTTATAGCTGTTGCTTTGGAAATATACCTGACCATTTTTGATGTAGGGTTGGACTCTCTGTGACCAAGAAGAATATGGCCCTCCACCTCTGAGACCTTTTAGGATTCACTGCTTATTGACTGAAGTCTAAACTCTTTAAAAATATATATTTATTAATTTTATATATATATATATATATATATATATATATATATATATATAAATTGAAATGTAGTTGACATACAAGGTTATGTTGGTTTCAGGTGTACTACATAGTTAATTGACATTTGCATACATTATGAAATCACCATGATAAGTCTAGTAACTATCTGTCCCCATACAAAGTTATTACAGTATTACTGACCATACTCCTCATGTTGTATGTTATATCCCTGTGGCTTGCTTGTTTTATATCTGGAGGTTTGTACTACTTAATCCTGTTCACCTATTTTGCCCCACTCCCTCCCTTCCCTCTGGCAACTTTTAAATGGCTGAGGAATAGTCCATTGTGTATGTATACCACATCTTCTTTATCCATTCATCCATCGATGAACACTTAGGTTACTTCCATATCTTGGCAATTGTAAATAGTGCTGCAGTGAACATTGGTGTGCCTATATGAAGTCCAAGCTCTTCAGTGTGGCCTTCACAACCTTTCTAAACAAACAACCTTGTTTGCCAGTGCTTTTCATCCATCATTAGCCCTCAGTTATACCCTATACCAAGTAGAAGTGATCTACCCATTTTTTAAACCTACCATGCACTTTACTCTGGTTCTTTATTCATACAGTTCTCTGTCGAGATTGTATTCTGTCCAACTCCCTCAAACTCCTATCCATCTTTTTTTAAAGTTAATTAATTAATTTATTTATTTATGGCTGCATTGGGTCTTTGTTGCTGTGTGCGGGCTTTCTCTAGTTGTGGCGAGCGGGGGCTACTCTTTGTTGGGGTGCGTGGGCTTCTCATTGCGGTGGCTTCTCTTGTTGTGGAGCATGGGCTGTAGGCACGCGGGCTTCAGTAGTTGTGGCACATGGGCTTAGTTGCCCCGCAGTGTGTGGGATCTTCCCGGACCAGGGCTCGAACCCGTGTCCCTTGCATTGGCAGGTGGATTCTTAATGACTGCGCCACCAGGGAAGTCCTGCTATCCACCTTTGAAGCCCATTTCAAATATCAACTCCCCTATGAAGCCTAGTTTTGTTTTTTTTTTTTTTTTTGGTTGCGTTGGGTCTTTGTTGGTGCGCGCGGGCTTTCTCTTGTTGTGGCAAGCGGGGGCTACTCTTCGTTGCGGTGCGTGGGCTTCTCATTGCGGTGGCTTCTCTTGTTGCAAAGCACGGGCTGTAGGCATGTAGGCTTCAGTAGTTGTGGCACATGGGCTTAGTTGCCCCGCAGTGTGTGGGATCTTCCCGGACCAGGGCTCGAACCTGTGTCCCCTGCATTGGCAGGCGGTTTCTTAACCACTGAGCCACCAGGGAAGTCCCAAGCCTAGTTGTTCATACATTCAGTCTAGAGGTAAACTCTCCTTCCTCTGTATCCTGTTCGTGTAATGCCGTGGGCCCATTTTAATGGTACTTAACCATATTTTTACCCTGCGTTAATGTAATTTGTGTTGTTACCACTTTTGCATCTGGGAATTTGAATTCTGTTCAATGCCATTAAGACTAGTTGAATCAGTCTTAGGTTATACATAGTATGAGTTCTTATTTTTTTATTCCATAGATTCCATGCAATGGAAAAGCAGCTGATCGCATCCATCAAGATGGTATACACATCCTTGTAAATATGAATGGTTATACCAAGGGTGCTCGAAATGAACTCTTTGCTCTCAGGCCAGCTCCTATTCAGGTAAAGGAAATAATGATAATTATTCACAGTGTTTATTGGGCTAAGAAGACAGTGATAGGTTTTTTCCCTCTTTGGTTAACTGTCCTTTGAAACAATAGGACAGACATGCTTGAGTTAATGAAAAAGAAGTGTAGTTCTTGAAAATGCACAGGGACAAAGAATTTTGAGTGAGAACACAGTGCCCACAGGTACATGTATATGGAGACGTGCAATTCATAGCTGGATGTAAACAGTTGTTCTGTCTTGTAAATTGGAAAAACGGTTTAGCACTTAGAAGGTTAGTCTAAAATATTACTTGATTGCTCTTGGCTAAAGAAGTCCACCCTCCTTTGTTGTTTGTTTACTTATTTAATTTTAGACCATTTTGCTGAAGGTTCCTAGTCAGTTTTTGGTCTGATTTTTCTTTTTCTTTTAGGCAATGTGGCTGGGGTACCCTGGGACTAGTGGCGCGCTTTTCATGGATTATATCATCACTGATCAGGAAACTTCACCTGCTGAAGTTGCTGAGCAGTATTCTGAGAAACTGGCTTATATGCCCCATACTTTCTTTATTGGTGATCATGCTAATATGTTCCCTCACCTGAAGGTAGGTAGAAAAACAGTACTATAGGGGAATTGCAAAGAACTGTAGTCATTTATTTCCTTGCTGCTGTCCCTGTGCATCCTAAAAGATATGTCTGAAACTTTTTTTTCGATTAGAAAAAAGCAGTCATCGATTTTAAGTCCAATGGGCACATTTATGACAATCGGATTGTGCTGAATGGCATCGACCTCAAAGCATTTCTTGATAGTCTACCAGATGTGAAAATTGTCAAGGTCAGAACCTGGTCAATACTGTCATTGAAATTGTTATCTGCATTTGGGATCTTTTCCCTAATGATGTATTTTGTGTAATTATTTTAAGATGAAATGTCCTGATGGAGGAGACAACGCAGACAGCAGTAATATAGCTCTTAATATGCCTGTCATTCCTATGAATACGATTGCAGAAGCAGTTATTGAAATGATTAACAGAGGACAAATTCAGATAACAATTAATGGATTCAGTATTAGCAATGGACTGGCAACTACCCAGGTGAGAAGAGAATAATAGAACATACTATCTACCACCAAGTATACATTTATCTTCTTTACATCTCATAACTCTAGGTGGTAAGCATCATTACTCCTGTTTTATAGATGAGGAAATGAATTCAGTGGAAATTGGCATCTTATATAGGTTTGTTTGATTTTAAAAGTCTCTTGGATTCAGCCAGCAGGTTACTTAATGAGAGTCTTCTGTGTTAATACCTTGTTATTCCCTGCCTGTGGCTTTACTCTTATCAACGGTGAACTGTCTGTAGGCATCATACAGTGTCTTGCTTCTGTAACTCATCCTTTCCCCAGTTAAATCTTACTCATCTTTAAGACTTTCAGTTCAGACAACTCCGCCAGGAATCTGTTTCTGTCCATATCCCTGACCTCTCCTTCCCTGCTCCATTGGTACCTGTATTCTCTGTTCTTGTAGTATTTGGGATATATCTTTACGTCCAGCACAACACATTATAATTCCCTGGGTTTGTATGTATTCTCCACTGAATTGAATTACTTTAGGGTCCGTGTCTTAGCCACAATATTGAAGTACGTGCTGAGTAAATATTGGGTTGGCCAAAAAGTTCCTTCAGGTTTTTTTTTGTAAGCGCATATGAAAAATCCGAATGAACTTTTTGGCCAACCCAATAGTATATATTGCATACTTGAATAAGTGAATATGTAGCTCTGTCAAGAGATCATAAGGCAAGGATCTCTGACCTCTTTAGGAGTTAACAGTTTTAGTGGTATAGCAGTTTATACAAAGAATGCTTGAAATGAATTCAGGTAAAGGAATTAATCACCCGTAATGTGTATTGGGCCTGAACTGTCCTTTGAAACAATAGGGCAGACATGCTTGACTTAAGGAAAAAAAAGTATACTTCTTGAAGTGCACAGGTACAAAGAATTTTGAGTGTAGAACACAATGCCCGTAATGTATGAGATGTCTATCACACCTGGAATAGTTGCATAACAAGGTAAGGCAGTACCCAGATGTGTGGGAATTTTAAGATAAGACTGTAATTGTGTATGTAGATGCTCAGAAATAGTGCTGAGCAATGTGAGGAGAGGCAGTCTTAGTAGAGATTGTTTAGTAATTTAAGTTTAGTCTTGAAAGGTGGGTGTGATTTAGAAAAGGATATTTCATACATGGAGAAAAGAGTGAGCAAAAGCTTGCTGTTGGACTAATAGGGTTTTGAAGAGAACTTTTTGGCTAGAGTGAAATGTTTCATAGTGCAGTCCCCCCCAAATTAAGATAATGCTCTAACTTTTATCCTTTAACTTAATGTGTCATGAATATATTCTCATTATAGTTCAGTGACATGACTTTTAATGGTTATACCACTTTGCATCGTAAGGATTGTTTATTGATTGAAAAATATCAGATTGGGGACTTCCCTGGTGGTCCAGTGGTTAAGACTCCACACTCCCAATGCAGGGGACCTGGGTTCGATCCCTGGTCAGGGAACTAGATCCCGCATGCCGCAACTAAAGACCCCGCATGCTGCAATGGTGCAACGAAGATCCTGCGTGCCGCAACTAAGACCTGAAGCAGCCAAATAAATAAACAAATATTGAAAAGAAAAGGAAAATATCGGACCATGTTTACTTTAAATATAATCGTATATTTTTTCTTGTTTTAGATCAACAATAAGGCTGCCACTGGAGAGGAGGTTCCCCGTACCATTATTGTAACCACACGTTCTCAGTACGGGTTACCAGAAGATGCCATTGTGTACTGTAACTTTAATCAGTTATATAAAATTGACCCATCTACTTTGCAGATGTGGGCAAATGTGAGTGTGTGTAGATTCATTATTAATGTCTAGAGATTCTAGTAAAGATTCTGTATATAGGTCGTCTTGCTGAGGCTGCCCCCCAATCCTCCCATTCAGGAGCTATTGTGCTAGATTATTGTGATAATCTTCAAAAGAGCTGTAGATTTCAGCAATTTTTGATTTGTCCTTCAAGTGTCTAAATATCATATTATGAACTTTTAAAATTTATGTGTTCAAACGCAGGAATCAGCAAACTTTTTCTTAAAAGGCCAGGTGGTAAATATTTTTGGTTTTGCAGTCCATACTCTGTCACACCTACTCAATTCTGCCATTGTAGCAAGAAAACATCATACTCATTATATAAATGAATGAGTATAGGTATGTTCCAATAAGTTTTTATTTACAAAAACAGGCAATATGCCAGATTTGGCTCATAGGCTATAGTTTGCCAACCCATGGTCTAAGCTGATAGCAAAGCTGTTACGTATACTCATCCACATTTTACATCATTCTTGCAATATTGTAGAGTTAGAACCAGGAAGGAGTTGGCTTATGCCATTACTTCTCAGCCATTTCATCATACCAGTTTGCATAAGCAGGACCTCTGAAGGTTCTAAACTTTGCTATCCATATCTGCCTCTTTTTCCATAGAGCTAAAATGGAGATAATTCTTGGTTGACTTTTTTTCTGATTAATACCTGGGTTTTTTGGTCTGTTTTCTTTTTTTAAAGGAGGAGGGAGGGTGGAGAAGAGGAAACAGATGAGTACAGGTTTACTATCCCTTAATCTTCACTTCCCCATTTCAAAAAACCTGAAAACCAAAAGCATCTTCATAAGTTTGTGGTAAATTTATTTGGTTGGCAGCCACACTGCCTGAACTGATGTTAGGCTATTTATGGTTCTTTCTTTATTCCATTTAGTATGAATATTCCTACATCTTGATGCAGAGATACTAATATGTTGGTTTGCAGGGAGTTGCCGCTGAGAGTGTTACGTAATTTATATATACTGTACTACTTTTTAAAAATCTGAAATATTCTAAATTCTGAAATCCATCTGTTCTCATGGCTTTCAGAGACGGGATGGTGAACTTGTATGATACATTGAGTAGATGTAGGTCTAAATCGGGTTGGCAAACTATGGCCGATGAGCCAAATCCAGTCCACTGCTTGTTTTTTTGTTTGTTTTTTTTATTTTGGCAGTGTGGCATGCGGAATCTTAGTTCCCTGACCAGGGATCGAACCTGAGTCCCCTGCAGTGGAAGCACGGAGTCCTAACCACTGGACCACCAGGGAAGTCCCAGCTGCTTGTTTTTGTAAATAAAATTTTATTGACACACAGCCATGCCTACTTACATATTGTCTATGGCTACTTTCCAGTGACAAGGGCAGAATTGAATAGTTATGACACAGTCCACGTTGGCGTCAAAGGCAAAAGTATTTGCTCTCTGGTCCTTTACAGAAAATGTCTGCCGACCCCTGATCTAGATTAGGCAAATAAAGTTTGGCAAGTGTGAACTAACTTTATTTGTTGTACCATGGTGGGGGATTTAAAATTTGAAATGGAAAATTCCTATCTCATGGACAAAAACCACTCCTAGTATCAATTCCCACAGGACATAGCTGCCTCAGATTTTGCCAATTAGTAACTTGTTTTGTGTCTTCTTGCATTAATCTCCTCTTTCTTTGAACTGTCTTTGGGGACAGCTAAGCAGAACAGGAACCTATAATTCAGTTGATCTAATTCATCTATGTGAAAGAAAGACTTAAGTGCACGGTAGGCTGCTTATCTGGGTGAAAAGAATAGAGTATGGTAGAATTACTAGAAATTTATGGGAGCCTTTCTTGAGAAGGGCAGAGCTGCTATTAATACTTGCTCTTGTTTTCCCTATTTTAGATTCTGAAGCGTGTTCCCAATAGTGTACTGTGGCTGTTGCGTTTTCCAGCAGTAGGAGAACCTAATATTCAACAGTACGCACAAAATATGGGCCTTCCCCAGAACCGTATCATTTTTTCACCTGTTGCTCCTAAAGAGGAACATGTTCGGAGAGGCCAGCTGGCTGATGTCTGCTTGGACACTCCACTCTGTAATGGACACACCACAGGGATGGATGTCCTTTGGGCAGGGACACCCATGGTGACTATGCCAGGTGAGTTGCTTCCTTGTTCTTTTTAAAATCTCCTTGGGAGAGACACTTCCAGGTGAAATCGTATTGTACTAGAAGCAACATTTAGGGCAAGATGATTGAAAATGAGACTTGTTCAAGTCTGGACACTCCTCATCTGCATTGTGTGGATATTTAACATAAACAACATTAATAACTGTGTGCTATTTGCATTCTCAGATGTGCAGTTGTTATCTTTCTTATTGCAGGAGAGACTCTTGCTTCCCGAGTTGCAGCTTCCCAGCTCACTTGTTTAGGCTGTCTTGAGCTTATTGCTAAAAATAGACAAGAATATGAAGACATAGCTGTGAAACTGGGAACTGATCTAGAATAGTAAGTAAACTTTTCCATGAACAAATTATATGGTGAGGTGAAGGAAACAAGAAAAATTTAGAGAGAATATAGGTGTTATGAAGTGAAATCATAAAATAAGGGTAATATAAAATAAATGAATTAGTTGTATGCTCTCTGGATGGGAGAAGGACTTTTTATTATTTTATTTTTTAATTTAATTTAACTTGTTATTTATTTTTATGGCCGCGCCACGCGGCGTGCGGGAACTTACTTCCCCGACCAGGGATCGAACCTGTGCTCCCTGCAGTGGCAGCATGGAGTCTTAACCACTGGACCACGAGGGGAGTCCTGAGAAGAACTTTTTAAACTTTCATAAATGAAGTGATCATTAGGTTTCACTATGTAAAGAGTAAGTGGCTGAATAAAAGTAAGTCAAGAGAATTAAAAGATGTAAACTAGCTATACTTCAATCAAAAAAAAAAGAAAATTAAAAGGCAAACAAGAGGGAAAAAAATCTGTTCCTTAATGTCAAATATTAATAGCCTGGCTATATAAAGACTGAAGAATATTTACATTTTAAATCCCTTAATAGGAAAGTAAGCAAAGAAATGACAGCTGACTAAAGTAGAAATACAAATGGTTAACAAGAAAGTTTCAACCTCTGTAGTAGAAATAAATATTTATTTTTTAATTTATTGGCCTTGCCACCCGCCTTGTGGGATTTTAGTTCCCTGATCAGGGATTGAACCCACGCCCTCGGCAGTGAAAGCGTGGAGTCCTAACCACTGGACCACCAGGGAATTCCCTAGTAGAAATAAATTAAAATAACATTGAGGTATACCCATTATTTACCAATAAAATACAAGATTTTTAATATGATACCAATGATGAGGGAGCATTGAGGTGCTGACCTTTTCATACATTGGTGAGTAAATTGGTAGTCCTTTCAGAGCCCTAAAAAAAAAAAAAAAAAAAAAAAGCTAGACCTTTGACCCTAAGAATATCCTTATAATAATATTTGGGCACGACTTAAATGCCCCCAAATGGGTGGGAATTAGAGAGATGATGCTTAGATAAATGATGCTTTATCCATACAATAAAATAGTGTTTATCTCTTAAATGAGATTTTTCTTTGGGTATTACGTGTGATTTTTTTTTTCTTTGTGTTTTCTGACAAGTAGCATATTATGTAGAAGTTTAAAGAAGCACCCTCTTTGAGTCAGACTTCCTGGGTTTGAATCCAGGCTCTCTCACAAGCTTTGTGACTTTGGACAAGTTAGTCTCTATGTGCCTTGGTTTTTCCATCTGCAAAATGGGGATGAATGATAGTACCTACCTTGCAGAGATGTGAGGATTAAAAAAAAGTGTTCCCGGTCAGAATGGCCATCATCAAAAAATCTACAAACAGTAAATGCTGGAGAGGGTGTGGACAAAAGGGGACCCTCTTGCACTGTTGGTGGGAATGTAAATTGATACAGCCACTATGGAGAACAGTATGGCGGTTCCTTAAAAAACTAAAAATAGAACTACTGTATGACCCAGCAATCCCACTCCTGGGCATATAGCCTGAGAAAACCATAATTCAAAAAGAGACATGTACCACAATGTTCACTGCAGCTCTATATACAATAGCCAGGACATGGAAGCAACCTAGGTGTCCATTGACAGATGAATGGGTAAAGAAGATGTGGCACATATATACAATGGAATATTACTCAGCCATGAAAAGAAACAAAATTGAGTTATTTGTAGTGAGGTGGATGGACCTAGAGACTGTCATACAGAGTGAAGTCAGAAAGAGAAATTCTACAAATACCGTATGCTAACACACATATGGAATCTTAAAAAAAAAAGGTTCTGAAGAACCTAAGGGACAGGACAGGAATAAAGATGCAGACGTAGAGAGTGGACTTGAGGACACGGGGAGGGGGAAGGAAGGGTAAGCTGGGACGAAGTGAGAGAGTAGCATTGACATAGATACACTACCAAATGTAAAATAGATAGCTAGTGGGAAGCAGCCGCATAGCACAGGGGGAGATCAGCTCGATGCTTTGTGACCACCTAGAGGGGTGGGATAGGGAGGGTGGGAGGGAAACGCAAGAGGGAGGGGATATGGGGATACATGTATACGTATAGCTGATTCACTTTGTTATACAGCAGAAACTAACACAACATTGTGAAGCAATTATACTCCAATAAGGATGTTTAAAAATAGAAAAGAAGCATTTCACGTGCAGCACTTAACAACAGTTCTTGGTACATAGTAAGCATTCAACAGATGTATGTTAAGCATTTATTTATCATTTTCAAAATTTTCTCCCCTGAACATCATATACAGCTAAGAAAAACTAGTGAAAACTTTGAGCCCAGGCATTAAACAATTAAGATTTATGTCCATCATCCCAGAGATAACTACAGTAAATAATTTAGTGTATTTTTTTTTTTTTTGGAACTTAGTTGATTTCATACAATACTTTTTCCCAACATTTTGTTATGAAAAAGTTCAATTTTATAATAAACACTTATATACCTACCACCTAGCTTCCGCCACTGATAATTTTACTGTACTTTTATCACATTGATTCCATCTGTTTATTCCTATATCCATTTAGAAATCTATCTTATTTAAAGTAAATTGCAGATATCAGTATTCTTCTCTGTAAATACTTCAGAATGGCCATCATTAGAGTTTAATATTTGTTTCTTTTGTCTTTTGAGGCAGAATTTATATACAGTGTATAGACAAATCTTTTTTTAATTGAATTTTACTTTTCGTTGAAGTATAGTTGATTTACAGCATTTCTGGTGTACAGCAAAGTTGATTCAGTTATATATATATATATATATATATATGTATGTATATAATATATAATTATATATTATATATAATATAATATATATTATATATATAATATATAATTATATATTATATATTATATATAATTATATATTATATATATGATTATATATAATATATATTATATATATATTATATATAATATATATTATATATATTATATTTATATAATTATATACATTATATATATAATTATATATATATTATACACGTGTATATTCTTTTTCATATTCTTTTCCATTATGGTTTATTATATTGAATATAGTTCTCTGTGCTGTACAGTAGGACCTTGTTGTTTACTTTATCTACAGTAGTTTGTACCTGCTAATCCCAAACTGGAATACACAAATCTTAAGTGAGTTTTGAGAAATACCTTTATAACCCAGGCCTCCAACAGCATGTAGAACATTACCATCACTCCAGAAAGTTCCTTCACACCCCTTCTCAGTTGGTCCTCCTCACCAACCCTCAGAGACAACCACTGTTCTGAATTTTTTTTGCACCATAATTTATTTAGTCTTGCCTTTCTAGAACCTTATACAAATGGAATCATACAGCATGTACTCTGAAGGCTTCTTTCACTCAGGATAATGTTTTGAGATTCATCCATGTTGTTGGCTCGTATCAGTAGTTCATTCCCTTTTATTGCTGAGTAGTATTTCAGTGTATGGATGCACCACAGTTTAACCATTCTATTGATATACAGAACTTTATTTATTTATTTATTTAAAAATTTATTTTATTTATTTATTTATTTTTGGGCGCTTTGGGTCTTCATTGCTGCGCGCGGGCTTTCTCTAGTTGCGGTGAGCTGGGGCTGCTCTTCGTTGCGGTGCGCGGGCTTCTCATTGCGGTGGCTTCTCTTGTTGCGGAGCACGGGCTCTAGGTGCACAGGCTTCAGTAGTTGTGGCACACGGGCTCAGTAGTTGTGGCTTGTAGGCTCTAGAGCGCAGGCTCAGTAGTTGTGGCGCACAGGCTTAGTTCCTCCGTGGCATGTGGGATCTTCCTGGACCAGGGCTCGAACCCGTGTCCCCTGCATTGGCAGGCGGATTCTTAACCACTGCACCACCAGGGAAGCCGACATACAGAACTTCAAAAAAAAAACACAAAGGTATTTTTATTTGGAAGATAACATTAATATGGTCATGGTTGGGTTGAGGCCAACAGATATGCATAGCTGTTTTACTAGTTCCGGCACAATAAAACATTAGAATAACCTTTTTTTTAATTGTTTTTAAAAATGCACAGGAGTATTCCAGCTTCTGGTTCTAAAGTAATAATTCTCTCTGTATAAGAATAGTCTCATGACAAATGATATATTCACAACAGGAGGAGAGAGAGAATTCTATCCTCTTTCCCCAGAAGAATTGATTGCTTTTTTTTCCTGTTTCTGAACAGAACCATAGTCTTGGTGATATTAGGAACCCTTTTTTTTTTATATCTAAATAAACAACTCAGTTCATGTACAAGGGGAAAATTAAAGCAGTAGACATACTGCAGTTTTTCCCCTTGAGTGTTTTCCTATTTCATTAAAACATTCATAAAATGAATACTTCCGTCTTATGTTTGTGCCTTAGCTATTGTAAATGATGCTTCAGTGAACATCTTTGCATGGTCAAGTATGTCTGCATCTTTGAATATTTCTGTTGAATAGATTTAAAAGTGTTATTGATAGGTCATAGGGTTATGAACATTTATGGTTCTAATAGACACATGCTAAGTTGCTTATTAAAAGGGTAAACAGTAGTACGTAGGAATAGACGTGTCATTGCCAAGTCTTATTTTTATTTTATAGGTAGAAATAAGATGAAGTGGAGAAAGCATGGTGTCTCTTGGATATGCTTATTTAGGAAAGAACAGTTTTTTCAGGAGACGTGGAGGTGAACTCCATTATAAGTGTTCAACATTATGTTAGCTGTGACCTTTCACTTTTTTAGCATTGAGGTAAGGGAGGGCCAATCAGAAGAGAAAGTTTGGTCATGTAATTTACCATAAAGGTGTCTAGGTGTTTATGGGGGCTAGTTCTGAGTTTCTGCTCTGATTTGTAAACTTGGATCTCTTTTTATTATTCAGCCTGAAGAGAATTCGTGGCAAAGTCTGGAAGCAGAGAATATCTAGCCCTCTGTTCAACACCAAACAATACACAATGGAACTAGAGCGGCTCTATCTACAGATGTGGGAGCATTATGCAGCTGGCAACAAACCTGATCACATGATTAAGCCTGTTGAAGTCACTGAGTCGGCCTAAATAATGACTGTGTGCACAGGAGAATTACCCCTGTACCTGAGCCTCAACCTTCTGGGGGAAAGGGAACTAGATACATTACTTTGTACTTATCTGTACAATATCATGTTACAGATGGGTGACAGACAATGATAACAAATAGCACAGCCAGACTTGCTTCCTGCATGATCATGATAGGGAGAGACACAAGAGATGGGAAACTGCTGTTCCACAAGGAGTCTCCATAGAATTTTGCAGCAGCCAGGTGTTGCATAAGTCTGGAAGGTCTGATCTCCCTTGGTCTTCCATGGGATGGATGGTTAGTGTGGAGGGGAGATAGAGATTGCCCAGCCGTTTTGTGATTATCATGGGTTGATTGAGTCTTCTGAATTTATTTTTTTCTTTATTTTGGGTATTGGAGCTTTTAAAAATGGTTTCAGGTATTTTTATTCATGTGAAGTGTATATGATTCTCTTGAGATAAGGTTTTAAGCTAAAATATTCCTTGTTTTAGTTTCTGAACTCTATAGATAATGGGGACTTTGCTGGTGTAGTCTTTTTATAGGTTTTATAAACCACTTGAGCCTATATCAGTCATTTTAGTGTCTGACATGTTTGGAACTATCAGTGCTTTGTTGATTTATGGCTTAAATTCTTTTTCTGGTCCGTTTCCTTCTTCCCTTCCCCCCACTTTAAAAATTTTCCTGTAACTTGGCTAACAAAAAACCAAGTCTGATTCAAAACCTCCCAGAGTGTTTCTCTTAAACACATCATCTGGTGCCAAATGAAGATTCTTAGGAGTGACTATTAGTTATGAAGGGCACAGTTGTGGTACTGTCACTGATGATAATAATAATGGATTTTTGGCCTAGAGTTTTGACCTATTTCACCAGTGTTTTACCGTTGACTGCCCCTCTATGCTGCTTCCAAAAGTGATAGTGTGTGATAAGATTTTTACTTTCACTTCTAAAGTTTTTTTTTTTTTTAAGTGAGTCCTGTTCTTCCTTTTTCTTTCAGCAGAAATGAAATCCCAGGTAAGTATAAGTATTCAAATATTTGATTAGTAAGTCACAGTTATCTCCAGTACATTAAATAACTTTCATCAAAAAACATGTTATAGGTAAAAAGCTCTGGAGGACCAGCTATGTATATGATTATTATGTTTCAGACCTTCTAGGGTATTATATATAATAACTTGTCTTCTGGACGTGGTCTTGAAGTCTTTATGGAATCAGCCTCAGTAGTAGCGAACTGCACTACTTGGTTTGGAGTATAAATTAGACTTTAGCCCTCCTGAAGGTTGAGTTTTTGGTATTGAAAACCATAGGAATGAAATTATTGTATTTCAACAAAGGATTGAGGGCTTGAGGCTTAAACAAGCCAACATATGAATATATGTTTTTGTCTTGCTGTACTGCACATATGCTGTCTAGTAACAGATATTTTGTCTGCTAGTAGTGTTCTAGATTCTGTCTTTCCAAAGCGCTGAGGCAGTGCACCTATTCTGTAGTTGCAGCTGATGCCTGAATGTATCCTAGCTGACAAATTATTGATTAATAAGAACTTGAATTTCTGAAAGATTTGTACTGTTAACCAAAATCTGAGCAAGGAGTCTCAAATGTAATTCTTGGCCAGAATTACATGTTAATGAACGATTTAACAGTGTAAATCAAGGAACATGAGTGTAGGGATTTCTTTTAATTTATTTTTTACCTGCTTGAAATAATCAGTTAAAGGTTGCCAGCTTGGTTGCAGATGAACGGACGTTTGAAGTTCACCAAACTACTTAATGTGGAATAGGATAATAGACTTCCAACGCCCTCAAGGCTGTGACCTTGCAGCCATTTTACATAGCACATCATCCTCCTATAGGGATGAACCTTTCCCTGGCCTGAAAAGTAGCCGCTCTGGTTGAAGCTTTGCTTATTGTAACAGGCTTTTGTTTCCAGGTAACATGTCTGTGGAAGACTTAATTCTGAATAGAGATATAGATATTACTGGAGACTAATTGTTTTTTCTATTATACTCTGCTTTATCAAAAAAGTAAAACATTTACATTGTGCTACAGAAATTCAGATGTTGTCTTGCAATCTTTAAACAATAAATGAATGATTTGCCCTTAATATGGCTGATGTATTTTGTGTTCTGTTAAATTGAGCATTGGATGGAATAATAGGGTCCTCCAGTGATGAAATCTATATTTGAACAGCTCCAAACAACAAAAGGACCAGATTTCCCTACAGTGCAGCTATGATAGTAAGAATTGTTTTGTTTTCTCAGCCAAGTGTGGTGGAGCATGGGTCAGGTTGGTGTACGATCCATTAAGACTTAACAAAGCCTGAGACTCCCAGCACACGCATTTGTGTTTGTTCCTGTTCAGCGTATAACCATTCTGGCTTCTTCATCTACCCTTGTAGTCTCATTCTTTATGTGGACTATTCCTTCCCACTCTGTATGGTGATTGAACTCAACCACCAGTATGAGGGAGGAGGATATCCATGCATCAGGGACCAGAACAGGCTGTTTAGCTGCCTGTTTTCTCAGAGATATAACCAATTTTTTTTTCAATAAAATGTTAGGTAATTTACCTCCCAAGTTCTGTGGATTGAGACCCTCAAAGCCCTAATGTGGGTTAGTGTTTGTTTCTTGGAAGATGGGGCAAGAAAGATGTCCAGTAGATTAGTCATAAGTTCTTTTTTTTTTTTTTTTCCTAATATCTGTTTATTTGACTGCATCGGGTGTTAGTTGCGGCATGCGGGGTCTTTTCGTTGTGGCTTGCGGGGTCTTTTCGTTGTGGCGCATGGGCTTCTCTAGTTGTGGCGCGCGGGCTCTAGAGTGCGTGGGCTCTAGAGTTGCGGCGTGCAGGTTTAGTTGCCCCACGGCATGTGGGATCTTAGTCCCCCTACCAGGGATCGAACATGCGTCCTCTGCATTGGAAGGCGGATTCTTAACCACTGGACCACCAGGGAAGTCCCCATAAATAAGTTCTTACCCCCACCCTCTTCTGTTTATTAGGAATCTGCATCAGTTATTTCCAGTCTACTTCAGCTCCTCCTGCCTTCAGTCTAAAGGAGTTGCTTGTGCACCTTGAATAAACTTGTGTAACTTACCATTTGATTCCAATCCTAAACCCACTCTTTACTTGAAGCACATGCCTCTTAATATTAACTACAGCTAATGTTCAGATTCTTTGCCCAAACCTCTGAGGCACACAGTTATGTAATCCCCATTTTTATGGAATAGGCTTGTAGAGGTAAACTTGCAAGTTTGTTGTAAGTGATAAGGTTATAATGATAAGCCCTTCTTATTCCATTCCCTATCAACTCAGAAAGTACCTTTTTATATGTAGGCAGTTTGGTGCTTAAGACTAACTAGTGCTGCTGGAATTTGCATTCTAGCTCCCTGCCACTTTTTAGCCGTGTGATCTCTGTAAAATGAGAGTGCTAACACTGCCTACTTTTTTAAAGTGTCGTAAGGATTAAATCCATATAAAAACACTTGGAACAGAGCCTAGCATGAAATAAGCTCAATGTCATTAATGTTTTTAAATGCAGGGACGTTTTATATGTATTCTGTTGGCCAAATGCTTAAATTATGAGACGTATGGGTTTTTGCCAGAGAAACGGGCACAATCTAGAAAGCCTTTGCTGCCCCCGTTTGTTTTGCTTGGTGTGTCGGGAGTGAGTGCCAGAATGCTTCAAGTAACTAATTTCTCTTTATCTCCGGAGTTTGGAGGGGTCTGGAAGCAAACATCATAGTTCAGTGTTGCCTGGCACTTTTGGGTTGCTGCCTCACTCTTATCAAGGGGTCTGACCCCTCCCCCCACCCTCCTCCCGAGCCTCCGCGTTGTTTGGAGGGAGGCTAACGTTCGGAGGGAGGCTAAGGGTCTTCGTTGGACAATTCAAGCAAGGAATGGGGCTCGCTTATCCAAGTCCTCACAAGGATGAAACTTTGTTCGGGAGGATTCGACTCGGTTTTTCCCTGTCGCCCCAAAAATTAATTTAGGGATCGCCGAACTACAGAAATGAGCTTGTACCCTGTGCGTGAAATGGTACGTTCCGGAAATATTAGCGATACCTCGTGGAAGTGATAAGCTTGATTCCGGAAGCACTATAACTGGGCGCCAAGTTTGAGTTCATAGCCGCAAAATCTCCTGGTTACCGCACTCTGATAGGTGGGTACAGGGAGGGCGGGAATACGTCAGTTCCTACTCCCCCCCCCCCCCCCCCGCTGAGCCTGGGCTCTATAAAAGCGCTCGCGTTTGACGTGTTTCACAGTTGCTCGGGACCTTGCACACATTCCACTTCTAGTCTGAGGAGAGCGGCGGCGATTCGATCGGGCCAGAGGCCGCAGAAGCAGGTAGGTGAAGGGAGAGTACCGAAGCGGAAACAATCTTCACCATCTTCACCCTCGTCCTAGTTGAGCTGACTTCTGGACACTGTCCATGAGCCTTGAGACTGAGATTTTGGCAAAATATTTTGCCCATTTCCACTTAAAGCTTTTGGAAGAAGGAATTTTTTTGTGTGTGTTAGTGATATTAACTCCGCAAAAGAAAGGTGGGGGATGGGGGGCAGAGATACCAGTTGGTGCATGAGGGAGTAGAGGCCTGGGAGGTGGCGTACAGTTGTAGGGGGCACTCTAGGCCTGAGTGGTGGAAGGCCAGCCGGCTGATAGAGGTTGGAGTAACGTGTGGAAGTAGGGGCAGGTGGAGGGTGGGTAGGGGTGTGCGTGGGGGGGGGGTGGTCGATGCCTGATCAGCTAGGGGCGAGAGACGGGCATGGGAGGGGGGAGCGGAGGAGTCAAGGCCTGATTGGTGCAAGGCCGGCTGGGGGCGCTGGGAGGTGAGGTGGGGGGATGGGTCTAGGACATGGTGCAAAGCTGCCAGGAGTGGGGAGGGGTCGAGGCCTGTTGGTGTAAGACCTCGTGGGGAGAGAAGGCGAGAGTGGGGGGGGGGGAGTGGAGGAGTCGAGACTTGATTGGTGCAAGGCTGGCTGGGGGCGCTGAGGTGGGGGAGGGGCCTAGACCTCGTGGTGCAAAACTGGTTCCAGGCGGGAGTGGGGGAAGGGTCTAGGCCTGTTGGTGTAAGACCTCCTGGGGAGAGGAGGCGGGAGCAAGGGGATGGAGGGGTGTGTGTGTGGGGGGGGGGGTGAGTGGAGGTGTTGAGGTCTGATGTGCAAGAGGGAAGAGGGGTCTAGGCTTGATTGGTGCAAAGCTGGCGGGGGGGGGGTGTGGGGGGGCGGGGGAGGCGGGGAGGCGGAGTGCGGAGTGTGATGGTAAGCGGAGGGTTTGAGGCCCTGCTGGGGCAGAAGGTGGAGGCGTGGGGGGACGGTGACGTGATTCCCCGTGCGAGTAGGGGGATGGGGAGAGTGTGAGTTGGATTGAGGTGTGTGTCGGGGTGTGGCCTGGTCTGTGTAAGACTGGCTACGAGCAGGAGTAGGGAGGTGGTGGAGGGTACGGGGGTGGCGGGGTGGGGGGGGGAGCGTGTGAAAGCCTGATGGAAGACTTCCTTGGGGCATGAGGCGGAAGTAGGGGGAATGAAGATGTGGGGAGAGGGGAGGGCCGGTGGCGATGTAGGGGGGCGTGGGAATACATTTGGGGTCAGAAGAGCATTGGGTCGGGGACGGAGTAGTACATGCTAAAGCCTTACAATGGGGAGAAAATTGATCTGGGGGCTGATAAATGAACGATTGTCCTCCCTGCACATCTCTGTAACAGATGGCGGTTGAGGCGGCTTAACATCAGGGGCCGCTATGGGCTTTGGGCTTTCTGACGGATCAACGAAGAACCCTTGGTGGGGCAAGGTCGGAGAAAGATCGGCAATAAACAAATTTAAATACTTCTCATTTCATAGAGCAAAGTTTTGGCTTTAAGTTAGGGTGAAGAAGCTGCTCAAAGGTAAATGCAGAATGTAGAAACATCTAACTGGTTCTGGTTTCCTTTCAAACATATATCCTTGTCCTGACTACAGACGTGGACATGTCTGAAGCAGAGGATGTGCATTGGAAGATACGGGATGATGATTGGTGAGATTTGAAAAATTCTCTTTTCTCTTAGTTTAGTCTTACTCTGTTGGCAAAACGACTTTCTCAAAAAGTGTATGTTTATGTCACTTAGAGTCTACAGAGTGTATAATTTGGTTAGTCATAAAATGAGAATTGTGAAAAGAGAGCTTAGAATCATGGGAGTCCAGCTTCTCTCCAATGCATGAATCCTCTGTATAACAGCTCTTTTAGTGGCCAGGAGTGTACAACTTCATGAAGCAACACAATGCAGTGTTGAATATGTGTAATTTCTAGAAAGTTCTTCATTCTGATGAATTTCAAATCTGTCCTTTTGTTACTCCCAGTGTTCGCAGTGCTGCCCTCTTGAGGTACACAGGTGAAGTATTTTTCTTCTCTGGGATAGGCATTTTAAGATAGTTGCCTCATCTCCTCCAAGTCTTCATTCTCCCAGAACACTGCTCTGTTTTCCTCCTTCACAGGTAAGATAAGCATACAGACAAGTGTCTGGTATGGGAGAAAGTAGAGACCATAGAATAGAGAGTCTGGAAATAGACCCAAATACATATGAAACTTTAGTTCATGATGAAAAAAATGACATTTCAAATCAGTGGGGAAAAGATAGATTCATTGAAAAATAATTTGAAGATAATTGGTTGACCATTCGGGAAACAATAAGAATTGGATTCTTACCTCATCACTCCTTATACCAAAATAAATTACACTTGGATAAAATATTTAAAAATAAAAAAATGGGGCTTCCCTGGTGGCGCAGTGGTTGAGAATCCGCCTGCCAATGCAGGGGACACGGGTTTGAGCCCTGGTCCGGGAAGATCCCACATGCCACGGAGCAACTAAGCCCGTGAGCCACAACTACTAAGCCTGCGCTCTAGAGCCTGTGCTCCGTAACAAGAGAAGCCACTGCAATGAGAAGCCCGCACACCGCAATGAAGAGTAGCCCCTGCTCGCTGCAACAGAGAAAGCCCGCGCACAGCAATGAAGACTCAACACAGCGAAAAATAAATAAATAAAATAAATAAATTTATTAAAAAAAATAAAAAAATGAAACCATTAAAAATGCTAGAAAATATAGCTGGATTTCATTTCCAGTAATTTTGGAGTGGAGAAGGTCTTTCTAAATTTGATATCTAACAAAAGCATAAAAATGACAACAAACTGGAAAAATATTTGTATTACTTATGATAAAAGGCTATCTTCCTTAATCTACAAAGAACTTTTAAAAGCAACAATTAGGGAGTTCCCAGGTGGCCTAGCGGTTAGGATTCCGGGCTTTCACTGCCACGGCTGGGGTTCAATCCCTGATCGGGGAACTGAGATCCCGCAAGCCACGTGGTGTAGCCAAAAACTAACTAAATAAAAGCAACAATTAAAAAAGGTGAACAAGCAGAAAATGAGCAAAAGTTTTAGAAGGTAGTTCTCAGGGAAAAAAATACAAATGGCCCATAGACATTAAAATTTATTCAACTTTTAATTTTATTTAAAGAAATGAAAGAATTTTAAATGAGTGAGATACCATTTTTCATATATCAGATTGGCAAAGATTAAAAAAAAATTTTGATAATACCCAGTGTTGGCAAATTTGTAGGGAAATTTCATACAGTCATGGTGGGACTATAAATTGGTGCAACCTTTTTTGGAGGGCAATCTGGCAATGTCAAAATTTTAAATGCCCATGTCCTTTGGCCCAGTAATTTCACTACTAGGACTTTTTCTTTCATTTTTAGGACAATTTTATTTAATTTCTGTATACATATACTCACATATACATAAGTGCAAAAATGTGGTTGCATCATACATGTTCTTTTTGTAGTTCACTCTTATTTTCTCTTGACTCCTTTTCCCCTTCTCCTTCCTTTCCCCCTTGTCCCTTCTCCCTGTAACTCATGCTCATTAGATCATATACAGACATACACAGGTTGTTTTGGTCTTTGTTCAGTTCTGTGGATGAAGGATGTATGATTAATTACTAGCGCACAGAGAAATGCATACGAGGATGTTCATTGCAACACTGTTTGTAATAGCACAAATTTGGAAGGAGTTTAAATGCCCGAAGGGTGTATTTGAATAAATTACGGTTCATCCAGAACAAAGTGATAAGAGCTATATGTGCTGATAGGGGAAATACTAAGGTATATAAAGTCAAAAACTGCAACCTGTAGAACAATCCATATAGCATAATACCATTTATAAGAAGAAAAGCTTTGTGCACTTGACTTGTGCTGGTATGTGCTTTATGCTTAAGAACTTTCTAAAAGAATAAATACGAAACATTGTTTATCGCTGGGGAGTGGGACTGTTGGAAGAACAGGGACAAAGTGTTCCTCTTCCTTACTCCTCTTTTTAGTGTGTTTTAATCAGTCACAAAACTGTCTGGTAAACATTATTTCATGATAGTCAGTAAAGTGGGGAAGATTAGCAAAAGAATGCAGCAAACGTTTGGAAAACATACATCTTAAGAAGTAATAAAAAGAAATGCTAATTTAAGAATGATTTACCTCTTAAATTAGCACATTTTAAATATTTAGTCCTATTATAGTAATATTCCTGACACTGTAAACTAGTACAACGCTTTGGTAACAATTAGGGAAATGTACCAAGAGCTATAAAATTGGTCATACTTTTGACTGAGTAATTTGACTTCTGGAAATCAATCCTAGGAAAATCCAATTTATGAAAGTAATTAAATGCACAAAGATGCTATTTGCAGCATTCAACTAAAGGATCAAAGTAATGTATATGTGATCAAAAATGCACAAGGTAAAGTCCGAGCTCTCTCAATGACCCTCAGTCACTTGCCCCACATAGGGAGTGCCCAGGGCACTTGGTTGGCATTAGTTCTCCTGAGAAGTAAGCAGGTATATTCTGCGTTATAAGTCAGCCCCTTGCAAACTTGGTTAATAGGAGTCACTCCTCTAACATTTGATGAAGAATTGAGAAACCTGAATTCCTGAAGCTACAGATGCAAAGCCCAGATGCTGGACTTCTGCTTGGAGATTGCTCTTGAGGTTGGACAACGAACTGCCAGTCTCTCCACCCGCACTTGTTGCAAGTCAGGACCATTATGTCTCAGGATCCGGGCACTGTATTTTCATTAATGCAGACAATATTGTTAGTTGTTTGTTTGTTTTTACTTTGGGCTGACTCTGTACCTCAGACTGTCACATAGATGGGCATATATGTGTAATTAAATTTTTAAGTGGAGAAAAATATTACTTAGTGAGATCTAATGGGCAAAAAAATCCTTTAAAAACAAGGTTCTGGGCTTCCCTGGTGGCGCAGTGCTTGAGAGTCTGCCTGCCGATGCAGGGGACACGGGTTCGAGCCCTGGTCTGGGAAGATCCCACATGCCACGGAGCAGCTGGGCCCGTGAGCCACAATTACTGAGCCTGCGTGTCTGGAGCCTGTGCTCTGCAACAAGAGAGGCCACGATAGTGAGAGGCCCGTGCACCGCGATGAAGAGTGGCCCCCGCTTGCTGCAACTAGAGAAAGCCCTCGCACAGAAACGAAGACCCAACATGGCCATAAATAAATAAATAAAAAAATAAAAATTAAAAGAAAAACAAAAAACAAAAACAAGGTTCTATGGGGGTGTGGGTGGGAGGGTGGAAAATAATGAAAGGGGTCCTGGGAACCACTTTTTGAGATTCATTCATTTATTCAACAAATATTTATTAAGTACTGGCTTTGTACTGAACAGTATGAAACAGATACACTTCCAAATCCTTGCCTAGCTTACTGTCTGGAATGGGAGATAGAAGCATGTAAACAGGCAATGACAGTATAGTGTGATAAATGCCATGATGGGGGAGAAGTACATGATCCTGTAGGATCTTGTTTAATTTTCACAATAGCCCTATGAGATAAATGGTTCTTTTACAGCTGAGGCCTAAGAATTGCATTTACAGAAATCTAGGTGAGAAGTGATGGTGGTTTAGAGTAGAGTGGTGATAGTGAAGTTGGAGAGATTTGGATGAATGTAGGATATATTATCAGTTCAGAGACTACCCACATTTTAACATTTCTGAGATTGGGATGCATCGTATGTTTGATAGCATGTCATCATTTAGTAGTGTTTTTTCCTTTCTTAGAGGTACATATAATAATGTATCAGGTTAGATGAAATACACTCTAGAAGTAGAGCCAAAAGGTCTTGCTGTTGGATTGGACATGAGAGTTGAGAGAGAGCAAAATCAAGGATGACTCCTAAATTTTTGATTTGCATTTCTGGTTGGATGGTGGTGCCATTGACTGAGATGGGTAAGACTGTAAAGGAACAGGATGAAAGGAAAAAATGAAAAAATCTGTGTTGGCCATGTTACATTCTTTTAAAATTAATTAATTAATTAATTTATGACTATGTTGGGTCTTCGTTGCTGCGTGTGGGCTTTCCCTAGTTGTGGCGAGCAGGGGCTACCCTTTGTTGCGGTGCACGGGCTTCTCATTGAGGTGGCTTCTCTTGTTGCAGAGCATGGGCTCTAGGTGCGTGGGCTTCAGTAGTTGTAGTGTGCGGGCTCAGTAGTTGTGGCTCGCGGACTCTAGAGCGCAGGCTCAGTAGTGGTGGCGCACGGGCTTAGTTGCTCCGTGGCATGTGGGATCTTCCCAGACCAGGGCTCAAACCCGTGTCCCCTGCATTGGCAGGCGGATTCTTAACCACTGTGCCACCAGGGAAGTCCCCTAATATGATTTCTTAGTCCTTTCATGATAGAGTTCTGGTTAAGCAACGAAGACCCAACGCAGCCAAAAACAAACAAATAAATAAATAAATTTATTTTATAAAAAATTAAAAAAAAATCAGTGACATGAGTCTTGAAACACTGTCTAGGGACTTGTATTCCTGGTCGTAAACTTTACTTGAGAAGGGTGTCTAAAGTCTGCCTTCTTTTTGACCTCCTATTTCTTCCTTAGTGCTGTCCTCGGACCTTTTCACTTTTCCTGTTGGTTACTAGCCAGGCTGGAATTCGATATTTTCTCTTTCGGGATTAGAGTGGGACTCTCTGTTGTGTAACTTTTTGTGTCATGTTTCCAATCCCTGATTCCTTTTGCCTGACCTCTAAAAAAAAAAAAAAAAGTGTGTGCGTGTAACACAAAAATATGTAAAAAGATAAATGAAGTATGAACCACGTTTTAGTTTATATATAGTGCGATATATTGATAATAGGTTTCAAATAACCAAGGTCACGTTTTGACCCATACCTAGGAAACCAAGAGTTTTCTTTCTTGATTAAAAAAAAGAAAGGGACTTGAAGCCTACTACTGAATAAGTCCAGTGTACAGTGATCAATAAATGAATAGGAAACTTAATCAAGGGGGTGAGCCAGCATGTGTCTTGAAAGAATGTATATAAAAGGTATATAAGCAATCCAGTAATCAACCTCAAGGCCAAAATAAAAGTCCACAAGAAGTGGGTAAGGCTAACTTTTTATATGTAAAACCTTATAAATGTTATGTAAAACCTTATGTGTATAAAACCATATAAATATATGTAAAGCCTTATAGCTATTATAAGGCTTTCTTCAGCACTTTGGTTTCCTCTGTTAGCTCTATTGTCACAGTAATTCATGATAAGATTACCTATGGGTAGGTCCTACAACTGGAGCCTGGCTCCAGCATGGAAGTGATGCTTATCGCAGTATGACTTTTCTGAGCTGGATCTTGAGTCCAGTCAAGATAGCTGACAGTGTTCAGTCAGCTGCTACCTGGTGAGCTAAAGGATCCCCAGCTGCGGGCTTCCCTGGTGGCGCAGTGGCGCAGAATCTGCCTGCCAATGCAGGGGACACGGGTTCGATCCCTGATCCGGGCAGATCCCACATGCCGCGGAGCAACTAAGCCCGTGAGCCACAACTACTGAGCCCACGTGCCACAACTACTGAAGCCCATGTGCCTAGAGCCCATGCTCCTCAACAAGAGAAGCCACCGCAATGAGAAGCCCGCACACCACAACGAAGAGTAGCCCCCACTCGCCGCAACTAGACGAAGCCCGCGTGCAGCGACGAAGGCCCAACGCAGCCAAAAATTAAATAAATAAATTTAAAAAAAAAAAGGATCCCCAGCTGCAATGTGTTTTGGTGTCACCTCAGATAGTACAGTTTTCCCTCAGTATCCGTGGGAGATTGGTTCCAGGACCCCTCTCGGATACCAAAATCCTGGATGCTCAAGTCTCTTATATAAAATGGTGTAGTAATTGCATATAACCTATGTACATCCTCCTGTATACTTTAAGTCATCTCTAGATGACTTATAATACCTAATACAATGGAAATGCTCTGTAAATAGTTGCCAGCATGCAGCAAATTTAGGTTTTGCTTTTTGGAACTTGCCGATTTTTTTTTTTTCCTGAATGTTTTCCATCTGACGTTGATTGAATGAGCAAATGTGGAACCCGTGGATACGGAGGGCCGACCATACTGCCAAGCTACAACAACAGGCCAACTAGCCTGCCGCCGGTGGGGGTAGGATGAGTACTAGGGCCTCTGGCAAATTGCGAGGCAGAGAAGCAAGCGGCCCAACACCAAGGTTCACTGCAGGGAGCAGTTGCAGCTTTGAAATCACGCTCTGTTTGCTCCCCAAGAAACGGACTTCAGCATTTGTCCATTTACTCAGGTAGCAGTCCCGATCAGTAGACCCTCTTCAAGCAGCAAAGCCCCAAAAGGTGTCCCCCTTGCTCTTTTGCCCTTTTGATTTTTAACTGTAAACTCTGCATCCTCAAGTCCTTTCCCCCGTGGTCCCTTTCTCAGAATTCACTTTCATATCTTTAAATAGAAATATACCACTTGGCAGAAAACAGGCTTCTCACTGATAGCTAATGATACTCAACTAACATTCTTGTGCAGTACGGACTGAGCAGCTTGTGCCTTCTAATTTTTCTTCTCCTCCCCTATTGTGATCTTCATTTCATAAGCCCTTAAAACCTTTTTGCATTTCAGAAACTCTGATTGATGGTTCTTTTCATTTGAGGTTTTTGACATTTGGTTGCTTATGACGTTAGTAGCCTTCCTTTAAAACAGAATGTATTTTATTTTTCAGTTCCATTCTTACTGTGGACTCAAGCAGTGATGAAGAACTTGATTACTGTAAGTAGAGTCCCCTCAAAGCAGTAATTTACAATTTAAAGCATAATTTAGCCATGTCTCCGTAGAGATGACTAAAATGTGATTTGGGACATTTGGTGTAAGCTGTCCTAGGTTTGTCTCCTCTAGGTCTCGTTCTAGATTGGCAAAGCAAAGTTTATTTCCCTACTGTGAGGAGCAGAGGAAGTTCTTTGTGCTTTTTTTCCAATTTGCTTCCTTTACTTTTTTCATTCAAGGTCTCCTTACTTTTATTTCTTCTCTCTCATGGGAGATGTAAGGGTCCCCCATAAATTTTGACCAGCTCTAATTTATGGACTTTGGTTTTAGGGAGTTAAAGACATGGGTAACCAGATTTGATCATGCTTCAGATGCTTTCTGATGCCCTCTTTCTTTCTCTGTTTCAGTTGTGTCTGGACTGAACGTGCAGAAAGGGAACATCAGGTGGGTAGGAGAATTAGTGAAATTTGACGTTTTTAAGGAATGATGTTCCTGGTAAGATGACTTAAGAATAAACATCACATTTTCTCTGTGAATCCTATGTTCAGGGTCATAATGGGTGTTTGGTCTCACAACTGGGTTCAAAATATTAGATTTCTTATCCTTGGCCCATTATTTAATTGGTCAGTTTCTTCTTCAAAATGTCTCTCTGAACCATCCCTTAACTTCCAGTCTCCACTACTAAGGCCTTTATCAGTTTTTACTCTTGTATCTGTGTGGAGCTTTTTTCTTTTTTTTTTTAATAAATTTATTTATTTTATTTATTTATTTTTGGCTGCGTTGGGTCTTCGTTGCTGTGCGCGGGCTTTCTCCAGTTGCAGCGAGCGCAGGCTACGCTTTGTTGCGGTGCGCAAGCTTCTCGTGGCGGTGGCTTCTCTTGTTGCGGAGCACGGGCTCTAGCTGCGCGGGCTTCAACAGTTGTGGCTCACAGGCTCTAGAGCGCAGGCTCGGTAGTTGTGGCGCATGGGCTTAGTTGCTCCGCAGCATGTGGGATCTTCCTGGACCAGGGCTCGAACCCATGTCCCTTGCATTGGCGGGTGGATTCTTAACCACTGCGCCACCAGGGAAGCCCCCGTACAAGAGTTTTTAAAGTGGGCTCCTAACCCTGATTTCTTCCTCCTCTGATCCAGTCTGTATCCCACTTCCAGATTAATCTCCTGAGACACTGCTTTGATCATATTAATTGTCTATTCAAGTTGCTTATCATAGGGAAATCAAACTGGTAAGCCCAGTAGTTAAAGTCCTCTGTGATCCGGCCCTAACCTAACTGTCAGCATTGTCTACTACTTTTCCTATTTAGGAGCCCTCTGCTAGATGAAGGGGTGTTGCCCAGGTGCCAAACTATAGGAAGTGCTAAGAAAAAAAAAAAATTCCTGGAATAAAACTGAAATAACTGTGGTTTCCACATCAACTCCTTGAATTCCTGTAGAAATATGAATTGATCATTCCTGTCCCCCACCCACCCACCCAAGGCGAAATAGTGCTGTCAAGTGGGAAAATGTTTTTCTAGCTAGTTCTGATTTATCTCTGTTGATTATTTTTGCAGCATGCAAGCCACCAAGCTTGGCACCAATGTGTGAAAGTGATTTAAAGTCTGCAGTTGCAGTTAGCTGAAATTCTAGAACTGAATAATGCATTGTATAAAGCTATCTGTTAGAAACTATCAGTTTTATTATTTATACTTTTACAGTTAGGTTTATTGAGGAATGACTTAACATACAGGAAAATTAACCCTTTTTGGGTATACAGTTTGATGAGTTTTGACAAACGTATATGGTAGTGTAACCATCACCACAGTCAAAGATGCAGAATTTCCATCACTGCCCCTTACATTTTAAATGGTATGTCATGGATCCTTAGAAATATTCTGGTTTACAATATTATACATTATAGAGCCCTTGTTTGATAATAAATTTAAAAGTATCCAAATTTTAAGTAGAAAAATTGGTTTCTTCCTGCCTCCACTAGGTAGATGTTGAACAAATATGTAAAGAAAATCCATTTCAACGGGTCTCCCAGGAGTGCCCACAGATCTTGGTCCAGTCCCAGGAGGCTTCTATATATGGGATATTGTAGGAAGGGTGGATTTGGGGAGGAAGGTGATGAGTTCAGTTTTGGGTATGCTGAAATTGAGGGGCCTATTAGGCAGGGCTGATATTCAAAACATTTACAGCCAATAGATACAGACAGGGATTAGTCAGGATGGCTGCCTGACTGGTTCGAATAGACACCATCAATAAAACAGTTGGTGAGGCTGTACCTGTGGAGACTGACTAAAAACCGGCCCTCCCCACAGGATATCCAGGTAGGAAGCTGGCACTGTGGAGCGAGAAGTCAAAAGCAATGTTGGGCTGGCGGATGGATAATGTTTACCCAATCCTTAGGAATTAATTGGATTGGCATGAAAGGGGTGTGGATAAAGCCTGGGAATGAGTGAGGAAGAGAACTGAGTGAGAAGGAGTGGGCAAAAAAGGTGAGAAGAGAACCAAAACCAAACAGTATCCCAGAAATCAAGAAAAGAGAGAATTTTAAGGATGGAATGAATGGTTAACAGGAGAGCAAAGGCCCATCGACTTGGCAGCTTGAAAGTGGTGAATATGGTGGAAATGGATGAATGGATTTGTGCCTGTAACGGGTGCAGACAAGTCCTCTAGCAGTGTTTTAAGTAGTTTTCTGTCTCATCGTAAAGGTATATCACACTTATCGTACACTGTTTGGGAAATACAGAAAGGTGGAGAATTTCAGCCTTCTGGAACCTCTGACCCAAATACCTGGGCCAGCTGAGAACGATGGTCCCAGAGGCGTGCTCACCACCAGCATCCTGGGTGGCACAGGGATACTGCTGAGTTGGACTCCTGCCAGAGCAGTCCGTCAATTAGAGAGGGCGGTGCTGGCTTCGGGCTGCAAAGAGTGGCGCCCAGGAGAAATCTCCCTGCCGAGGCTGCCTCTCTGTATCTGTGGCAGGGGGATCTCAACGTGGATAAAGAGAAACGGCAATTAACTAGACCTTTCCTTAATCAATTTCCCCCTGCGCCAAAACTATTTGAACACATACCGTCTGACAGCCCACTTCACTCTCTCCGTACTTGACACATTCCTCCTTTTGAAAGGATTGAGACAGATGGAAAGGTTTGGTACGAAGACTGGAAAGATGGAAAATCAGGAATAACAATTGAGTAGTTCCAGAGAAGGGGAACAGAGTTACTGTGGGAAACCAACAAGTCATTTCAAAGTGATTATGCTCATTGGAGCAAAGGTAGAAAATGCCATGAAAAGAAGAATGTTGCATTCATGCTTCTCTTTTGTTTTTCCCTGTCTCATCACTCAGCTACATGGTGATCGACTCAGACTCTGATGATGGATGCCTCTGTAAGCAAAAGAGAGCTAAGATAGCTGAAGTGCATATCAAAGGCAAGTATACTACTAACTTAGAGAAGGTGCAGCCTCACCATGCACAGTCATCTCAGGATGAAAGTCAGCAAATGTTCTATTCTGAATCATTTCGTAGTGAGTGCCACTGTTTTTTCGTCCTATGTGCTGGACGTGGATATGGCTGGGTTCCCCGCACCGCCTGGTCAATTTCCTAACATAGCAGCAACTGTTCTTGCTGCCTTAGACCCCAGGCATCGCCCTCAGTAGAGTTCTTAGCTACCCAGCGTTACATCACGGGAGCAGAGGGAAGTCAGGAACTCAGCCTGATTAGCGTGAAGGTTGCCCTGCTCCTCCGCCTTCCGCTCTTTTCCTCTTTCTCTGTGTGTGGGGATGACAGAGAGGAGGAAGGAGGAGTAAGAGACAGGGGCTCATTCTTTCCAGCCTGGTGGAGACTCGTGTGTGAGGCTTACGGGCCAGCTGACAGTGACTTCTCAGAGGAATGCTTGTTTTCTCTGTCTAGCTGTTTGTCTTAGCCTTTTGCTACCCCCTTTATATTTTCTAGAGAGTCCTGTTTTTCTTAGAGCCTGTTTCCCATAGCAGGTCCTTGCCTCTTTGGATTCAGAGGCCCTCATCACCTTTCGGGAGGCACAGAGTTTTACTCGCGGTTCAGAACCCGCTCAGTGGGTGTGAGACTTGGAAGACTAGGAGCTTCTTAAGCCTTTGGGATAGTATTTTATTGATCTCTGTTCGCTAAGTACCTGGTGTAGGGCATGAGACACAGGCACCTACTTAAAGTACTGGCACCCTTAAAAATACTGGATACTTCTTTGATAACTACCTCAGATATACCATTGATATCAGAGAAGGGAAAGGAGAGGTGGCTTGGAACCCGCATTTCCTACTGTTTCACCACCTGTCCCCTCTCATTTCCTTTTTCCCTCCTCTCTAGCTCTGAGTGGATTGCCTGAGCAGGACAGAGGTCCAGGTGCAGAGTAGGGGGTGTAACATGACAAGCTACTGTAATGCAGAGGGAGCCCCGAGGGAGGTAGCTTTAGAGTAGGGGCCTGAGTGACAAAGCCAGAGGCCAATTTATCACCATAGGCCACCAGTTGCTAACTCTTTGAATCAGAAGATCCATCGTCTTTTGAGGATGAACTTTCAACTAAGACTGCTCTGACCGGTAGCATCCATCCCAGTAGTGGGATGAAGAATGCTTCAACAGGACTGTCTTTGTATGTTTCTTTACTCTTCTCCACATGCCATTTCTTTTGTTATGGTAATGAATTTAGGCAGTTTTACAGAAAAAAAAAGGCCCAAGGAGCTTAAACACATACTTCCAACCTCACTTGTAACCTTTGTCAATGTACAGAGTCATTTTTTATAGATTGTAAGCAGTGTGTCCCTACTTTTTATTTATTTATATTTTATTGAAGTAGAGTTGATTTACAATATTGTGTTAGTTTCAGGTGTGTTAGTTTCACAGCAAAGCGATTCGGTTATACACACACGCACATATATATATATATATATATATATATATATATATATATATATATTCCTTTTTTCTATTCTTTTCCATTAGAGTTTATTACAAGATATTGAATATAGTTCCCTGTGCTATACAGTAGGTTCTTGTTGTTTATCTATTTTATATATAGTAGTGTGTATATGTTAATCCCAAACTCCTAATTTATCCCTCCCCCCAACACCTTTCCCCTTTGGTAAACAGAAGTTTGTTTTCCAGGTCTGTGAGTCTGTTTCTGTTTGGTAAATGAGTTCATTTGTGTCCCTACTGCTTAGAATTTCAGCTGCAGGTGGGAAATCTTTAACTCTTCTAGGAAGGATGACTTTTTACCATAGGAACACCCACTGCTTTCTCTTTCCTTATTGCATATCTGAAATTTTTTGATAATTAATTTAAATCATAGATGAGACTCAAAATATATTATCCCAAATCTGCAATTTTAGGATACAGAGTTTTTGCACCATAAAGATATTTTCACAACTTGCTCATGCTGTGGTTTATATTTTTTACATCCAGAATCATAGATACCTAGAAGTTGAACTCTGAGCAGACTGCAGAGAGCTTGAGTCTTAGACACATTGCCCCTTGTATCCAGATGAAGGGATGGATCCTCAGTGAGGGCAGGGACAGTCTCAGTGTTCCCAAGGCCTCTCAGTGCTGGCATCAGAACTTAACTCCTCACTCTCACATCAGTGGTTTTGAGAGCTTTGGACTTATGGACTAGTTAAAAAAAGAAATTTTGGTGACTAACATAGAGTTGGCAATTTTTAATTTGTCTAATGATGGAAATAAACTCCATCTACCATCTGTCACCATAATTTCATAAGGTAAAGAGCACCAAAAGTTTAGTCAGGACATAATCTCAAAATAAAGGACAGTCCTTTAAATTATAGAAAGCTAGCTTGATGGGGAAAAAAAAAAACAAACCCACTTTATTATTCTAATTTCTCTTATTTTGCTCTGGCCCAGTGAAAATATACAAGTTTCGGACCTGTGGGAACCCCTGAGCACCTACAGAGAATGTGATTTGAAAATTGCCTCTGGATTTGGATTGCTATTTTATCTGTCACTGTTCTCAGTAAAATAAAAAAGTAATAGAGGGAAAATCGTCTAAATAACTGATTCTTACCTAGGATTCATTACATCACAGTTCCTGACTTGTTTAATTTGTGCTCAATAATCTGAACTTGAGTTGGGGGTGTGGGGTGTAGAGGGAGTATGTTTATACGTCATTGTGTCTCTTGGATTTCAGATGAGATTGTGGAAGTGTCTGATACCGATGAGCAGCCGCCCCAGGGCTCTCCAATACTTATCAGTGATGATGATGATGATGATGATGATGATCGTAATGACTTGGAGGGCCCTGTGCTAATAGAAGATGATTCGTGTGATGAGGACCAAACTCCCTCAAATGAGAAAAAGAGGGATGAGTTTGTTATCTCCCAAAACAAATCATCTCATGATGTTGGTAAGCAGGATCTTGGGGAAAATGTCTGCCAGCCACCAAATGACGATCCTAAGGCTGAGCTAGAGATTTCAAAAGGAAAGTTGTCAAGTGATGAAGAGCCTGTACTTGTGGTGGCACAACCAAGGAAAAGGAAAAATAAAACCAAAAACATACCTGTGACACCTGGTAAGCCAATCAAACCAAGTATGCCTGTCCCACGAAGGCTAGCGCCACAAGTGGGTGCCCTTTCCCCCGGATACGTCTGTCTTGTCGAGTCTGCTTGTCCTGTCTACTAACCCTCCGCTATGTGTCAGCAGCTTCCTAGTGGCCGAGGGAGGCAGCCATCCCAGTGAGAAGGCTCTTTCTGGGGAAGGGCGAGGAGCACCTGTGTCGTCCTCATGCTCCAGTGTCTTAGTATCTGCCGTTCCATCCATTGGCAGTGCTTTTTCCCTGCAATTTTTTGTCCTGAGGATATCCCATTTTTCTTAGGATCCACCCCAATTGCCACTTGCTGTAGGAAGCCATAAGTCCGAGGTGCTCCTCCCTCCCAGGTTCCCAAAGTTCCTAGACCCTGTCACTAGTAAAGCACTTACACAACTGTGTTAAGTATGTTTCTGAATCTGTCCTCCCAGTAGATAGTGAGCCTTTTTTTTTGTCTTGGCCACATCACATGGCATGCGGGATCTTAGTTCCCTAACCAGGAATTGAACCCGTGCCCCCTGCAGTGGAAGCACAGAGTCTTAACCACTGGACTGCCAGGGAAATCCTGATGGTGAGCCTCTTGATGGGAGGGCGCTCACTCATCCTTTACTCTCTCCCGGAGTCTAGCCTGGTACTTGGCACGTACTAGACGTTTAATAAGTTTTTTAGATAAATGAATGAAGGGCACTCACTCCTGATACGTGAATTTCTGGCTAGAGCAACCGGCAGTATGGGTGCTAGACAAAAGGGGAAAGATTTGGCTTGCACATTGGATGAAGGTGCCGCCTAGGATGGGGGCCATTTTCCTCAGAGTGAGTGCGTGAGCTATGCCACACCATTCCTGGTACTGCACGTGCCTCAGTCGCCCCCACAGTCTAACCTCCAAAGGCATATTCATGTAGCCTCATAATAGTCCTCAGCGCCTAGGACAGAATCCTATCCTGCTTACTCTGCTTACTCGCGTAGGTGAAATCTTGCATGCGGACTAACGGAGGAGGGTGCCCGCTTCCGAGAGAAGCGTTGAGTGTATATGTGCTGCTCTGGGCTTGGCTCCTCCTGAGATTACCTTTCTGTGAGTTGCTGGTTGGTACCAGTTTTCAGGGTACAAACGAACTACTCCCTTTTCAGTTGTTAAAAGAGAAAAGGAGCATGGAACTTCAAAGAAGAATCCCAGCGCAGCAAAATTTGAACAGTGCGAGCCTGGGTATGTATGTACCGCTCACGGTCAACGGCACAGGAGTTGACTGCACAGTTGTCACGTGCAAAGCTGTCCACTGGGCACGTGTGGGGGTTTTCAAGGGGATGAAGAAGTCTGCTGGGGCGGGGGGGCGGCACAAGTTTTACCTCCCTGAATGGGGAGGGCAGAAGCGGCAGGAGGAGGAGAGGAGGAAGGGAGTGGGGAGGAGCCTCGGTGCCCCCCCCTCCCCCTCCCCCAACAGAGCCGGGCGTGGGCGCTCTGCACAGATCTCAGCAATTCCGGGCAGACTGGAGCCCTTTTGCCCTCCCCCGCGACAGGAGCTCTGGCCTCTGAAGTTTCCTTTGTCCTTCCACTCAGATTAAACAATGATGTGTAGCTAAAGATCCTTTTTTTCAGGCTAGATACAGCCTCATGGCCACCAGTTTGCACTGAACTAAAAGCAAAGGCAGTGGGCATGGTGAGAAGGCAGAACAGATGCGTTCCCATCCACTGGAATTGGGGGGAGGCAGTCAAGATTGTCTTCCAGGGTTTTCTAGTGTTCTGGATGAACCCTTATTTTTTTAACACTTATTCTTTTAAAGAAAATTTTTTTAAATTGAAGTATAGTTGATTTACAATATCATGTAAGTTGCAGGACTGCAGCACAGCGAGTCAGTATGTATATATATAGATAGAGATACTCTTTTTCAGAGTCTTTTCCATTATAGGTTATTACATAATATTGAGTATAGTTTCCTATGCTATACAGTAGGTCCTTGTTGGTTATCTATTTTATATGAACCCTTAGTCTTACTACCTGTATTTGCAAATGAAGCAACTGACAAAGGATTAATCTCCAAAACTTACAAGCAGCTCATGCAGCTCAATAACAAAAACACAACCCAATCCAAAAATGGTTAGAAGACCTAAATAGACATTTCTTCAAAGAACATATACAGATTGCCAACAAACACATGAAAGAATGCTCAACATCATTAATCATTAGAGAAATGCAAATCAAAACTACAATGAGATATCATCTCACACCGGTCAGAATGGCCATCATCACAAAATCTAGAAACAATAAATGCTGGAGAGGGTGTGGAGGAAAGGGAACACTCTTGCACTGTTGGTGGGAATGTAAACTGATACAGCCACTATGGAGAACAGTATGGAGGTTCCTTAAAAAACTAAAAATAGAACTACCATACGACCTAGCAATCCCACTACTGGGCATATACCCAGAGAAAACTATAATTCAAAAAGAGTCATGTACCAAAATGTTCATTGCAGCTCTATTCTTGCAAATTTTTTTAAAATTAATTAATTAATTTATTTATTTTTGGCTGTGTTGGGTCTTCGTTTCTGTGCGAGGGCTTTCTCTAGTTGTGGCTAGCGGGGTCCACTCTTCATCGCGGTGCGCGGGCCTCTCACTGTCCTGGCCTCTCTTGTTGCGGAGCACAGGCTCCAGACGCGCAGGCTCAGTAGTTGTGGCTCACGGGCCCAGTTGCTCCGCGGCATGTGGGATCTTCCCAGACCAGGGCTGGAACCCGTGTCCCCTGCATTAGCAGGCAGATTCTCAACCACTGCGCCACCAGGGAAGCCCCAATTCTTGCAAATTTTTAAAGCTTAAACGTTCAGGTGAAATAAATAGTCTCTTTATCTTTATTAAGCTATATGTTAGATATTATATTGATACTGAAAACAACAGGTCATTTAGACCAAAGACATGTTAATGCTCAAAGGAAGCAAAAAAAAAAAAAAAAAATTGTATTTTCTCACTTAGATTCCAGAAACTTCTCACTTTTTCTCTTAAAAATATGATATAGTGAGCATACTTTTCTTTGTTTTTCTTTGCATTCAGGAGTAATTTATACTTACATCTGAATTATCTTACAAAAGAAGGGATGTATTTGAAGGACTACGTTTCTTTTTTTTACCTGTATTTTGGGGCAATAAATGCATCCTTTTTTTAAACATATGGTGTTTTCCTTTTAAGAAATTTATTTATTTTTGGCTGTGTCGGGTCTTCGTTGCTGCGCACAGGCTTCCTCTAGTTGCGGCGGGCGGGGGCTACTCTTTGTTGCAGTGCGCGGGCTTCTCACTGCGGTGGCTTCTCTTTCTGTGAAGCACGGGCTCTAGGCGCACGGGCTTCAGTAGTTGTGGCTCGCGGGCTCTAGAGCGCAGGCTCAGTAGTTGTGGCGCACGGGCTTAGTTGTTCCGCGGCCTGTGGGATCTTCCCGGGCCTGGGCTTGAACCAGTGTCCCCTGCATTGGCAGGCGGATTCTTAACCACTGCGCCACCAGGGAACTCCAGTAATTGCATCTTAAGGGGAGAAGAAGAATGATGTGTCAGGCGTAGGGGCAACAGAGAAACTTGGACTTGAGCAGAGAAGCTCTCTGTTTCTGCATTCCTCTTTGGTTTGGCGTGTCATGTCCTGGATGGGTCCCCTTGCAGCAAAGCTTGTTCTCTGGATTCCTAGATCCATATTTAAGCTGCTTTGCCTCTAAGGGACATGTGTCTTGGGTAGGTCCCAGGTTGCTTTGCTAAAGAGTGTGACAAATGAAGGAAGAAGCTGCTCCTTTGTGTCATTGTCCTCTGCCTCATATCAGGAGGCTGGCCTGTTTGGACTCTTCTCTTTTGCCTTGCTGCTTCCTGTTTCAGTCTGTAGGCTTCCTGTTGTGCTCAGCATTGTTCCTGTGCAGGCTGCTTGCTGGTCATGGTGTCTGATGCATGCGTCTGGGGTCTCGTTGGTTCCTCTGATGTGGAGATACTCAGTCTGCAGTAAAGCAGCATTGCCACTGAAGTGAAGGCTTGCTAAGCCACAAGCTGCTTGATGTGAGCACAGGCACACGCAGAGATCACGCTCTCTGCTGAGGTCTGCAGATGGTTTAGGTTTTTATCTGCCACCTTTTCTGATGCAAATTTGCTTTCAGGACTAAATAATTGGAGGCAGAAATATTAGTCACCCATATCAGACTGTGGGGCAGAAGTCCCTTATGTTAGCTGCCTATATCTTCTCTGGTACTCTCCCTCTGTCTCCACCCTGGGCAACTCTTATAGGGTTTTATTTTGTGACTTAAGGGTTAATGAGTGTCTTGGCAAAATCTCGGTCTCAGGGGTTCTGTTAGGTCAGAAACACTTCCCTCTGTTTGCTACTGGTTTGTCATCTTTTCAGCTCTGTGGGCTCATCTCTTTGGACTCGTGGATTGTTCCAGCCAAGATAAAAATGTTTCAGTTCAAATGAATAGATATTACATGAGTGAGTTTTTTATGGGCTCAGCACTATTCTTTGTGCATTTGAATTAGGCCTTGAAAGATGGGGCAGCAATAGTGGTCTAATGGAAAGACCATGAGATTTGGGTCAAAAGATTCAGTGTCTGTGAAATTTGGGTAAGTCATTTAACCTCTGAACTTAAGTTTCGTCATGTGCAAAGTGGAGATGGTAAGAATAGTAGTAGCTTCTTTGGAGGGTGGTCGTGAGGATTAAATATGATGATGCAAAAGGAAGTTCTTAGCAAATGATGAAGTGCTCCACAGAGAGTGGGTCTCAGTAGAGGTGGAGGTGTGGCCATTCTAGGCCATGGACAAATCGGTTCATGTCCAGGGAACATTTAAGTTGCCCAGTTTGGCCAGAGTGGAAATGATAGCTGGAAACAGAGGTTGGAACCAGGTTGACCTGGGCCTTGAATGTTAGGCCAGACAGTCAGTGAAAAGCCAGGGAGGGGACATCATTGGAACATGGCCTAGGAAAATTAATCTGGAGATGTGTGTGTGTGTGGTTGGATTAGAAGAAAAAGAGCCTGGAGGTGAGGAACACAGCGGGATGCTGTAGTAGCAAGGCACAGAGGGGAGGACAGGAACTTGACCTAGAGTGGTGACAGGGTGGAAAGGAGGGGCTGGCTGGAAGAGATGATGCGAAGGAGACAGTGGTCTGTCTGTCTTTGTGCCTAGTTGAATATGGGGTGAGGGAGAAAAATGAATTTAAAAAGTCTCTGAGGTTTTCAGCCTGTTATAACAGAAGTTGAACAATTAAACACATTTAGCTGGAGACATACTCCGGTTAGTAAGTTGGAAATTTGCACTGGGCAGTTGTAAACGCAGATCTTAGGAGAGAGATGGAGACTGCAGATCCAGATGTGGGATCACCCCTGTTGAGGTTGGAACCATGGGCTTCACATCTCTGACAATGTGCGGGGAGTGACGAGAAAAAGGCTATGAATGGAACCTTATAAGAGATGCCCCTGTAGCAGGAGCTGGAAGGAAGAGAGAGCAGCAGGTCTTCTCTAAGTCTCTCTTGACATGACCTATGTGTATGCATTTCTTCTACTGATTTCTTTCCCTCTACAAAACTCAGTTGAATTTACCTTTGCAGGAATTCTGAGTGCAAAATACCTGGATGTTTCTTGCGTGGCATTGAGAACTCAAAGCAGTATTCTGGAAAGAATTTCAAGCAAAATAAGGATGAACTGGTTCAGAAAATCTACGCTTTGTGTAACAGCTCTGTCTTTGATAAAAAGGTAGACTCGATGAAATAAGCACTTACTGAGCACCTGCTGTGTGCCCAGCTCTCTTGGGAGCTGGGAGGTGTGCAGATGTACTAACTGTATATTTCCTGCCCTTGAGAAGTGTCAGTTTAGATGGGGAGGGGAGTTGAGACATACATACGTGAAAGACACGGAGAATGTTTTGTGGGTTATAGTATATGGTCCAGACTGTTACTACCACAGGTGATCAGCAGAGGGAGAAATCACTGAGAGCCTGAGCGGTCGGGAAATAGGATTGCCTGGAGGGAGTGAGACTTCTTCTGGGTCTTGAAGGATGGTAAGGGGAGAGAACAACAGTGGTGGGGAAGAGGGCAAGTGTTGAGGCTTGACTATCTGGAAGAGCGGGTTCGTGTTGAAGGATACTGGGAAAGAGCTATGGGACCTTGGGCAAGTTACTGAGCCCCTGTTTGCTCATCTGTAAAATGGGGGCAGTCCTAGTACCCTAGTCCCTACCACCTACTACTTCACAGAATGACCGTTAGGCCTGGGTAAGTGAATGCCCCTGAAGTGCCTAGAACAGGGCCTATGACATAGTGAGCAGTACATGTTAACTAGCGTAGGGCTGGTTAATGGAGGGCCTTGGGAGTCGGGTTGGAAGAACTTAAATTGAAATCAGTAGGCACTGCTGCCCATGGATGTGATGTAATGTGGAGTACCTGCTGAAAGAAATCGTTCTGTCAGTAGCCTGTGGTGTGGACTGGATCGGAGAGAATCTGGAGGCAGAGAGACCTGCGGTCATTAGGTTTTCCAGACTTTATTGTCTCTGGTGACAAAACTTCCTGCAGGGAAAGTTCTTAGATCTTTCTAAAGGTTCCCAGCCTTTGGTGCCCTTCCTGACGACAGTGGTGTTACATCAGATAACTCTGATGAGTGGAACCTTAAGTGTTCTGAGTTGCAGTTTTAGTTTTGCCTCATGGCTCTCATGCACGGGCTCCATCTCCTAGCCCAGCAGAAGTGTCCTCCTCTCCTTGGCTGCCCCTGAGTTTTGTCTCCATACAGGGGAGCACAGGTCCTGCATTCACGTGCTTGCAACAGTCTCGTCTTTACGTGGGCTTGAGCTTAGGTTTTATTCTCCCCAGAATGTTAGGTTTGCAAAACTCTTGAGTTGATATTTTCTGGTCTGCTTAGAACCGCTTTCTGATTCGCTCTTGTTTGCTTTTTGTTGTCAGCTGCCGGAGAAAATTGACATCGGCTGGAGTAAAAAGATGCTGAGAACTGCTGGTTTATGCACCACTGGCGAGACTCGACACCCGAAGAGGGAGCGTTATGCTAAGATTCAGATTTCCCAGAAAGTCTGTGATTCTGCAGGTGATGGCAGGAGCTGGGCAGCTCCCCTGCCGCACTTACATCCGATACGGCACCTGGGAGGCCACTCTTGGGTGCTGGTGTTCTCTGGCCGCCTGTGTCACAGCTTTCCCTGTCACTCCTGGGTGGACAGGCCTACTGTGTGTTGCTTAGAGGACATTATCATTGGATGTCTCACCACCACCGAGAATCCAGTTCGTCCATATTTCTACCGGGCCTAACTTTCTCTCTGCAGCTCCCCACTGCCAGCAGCAGGCATCTCCATCCTCCCAGTAACTGAGGTTCAAGGTCCCCTGTATCTAGCCAATCACAGGATGTTCATAATGACTCTCCTATTATCATCATTCCTTCTCTGTCTTTGCCTCTGCCCAGCTATGGACCCTCATCACCTCACTTTTCTCCCTGCTCCATGCAGCTTCTTGCTAGGAAACCTTGGGCTTGCCAATGCCTCGAGTGTGGCTGTCGAGGCCATCGTACTTTGCCCCCCTCCATGTGGCCAGTCTTGTCTCTCACTACTCCACCTGTGCTCCAACCAAGCTTTCTTCACGCTGGCTTTCAAAACGGACCACACGCTTTCCTGACCCCAACCTTGGCTCACCTTCTCTGCCACACCTAGAAAGACCTTGATAATTTTGCCAATCCAGTCAATTGTTAAGGGCCCAGCTCAGATCCCAGCTTCTCCACGGAGCTTCTCCTGACCAAACCCCACTTTATGCTCCTGGAGGGTGGCGACCGGGTCTCGGCTGGATGTATTTCTAGCAGTGTCTCACAAAAAGAGCACATTGGAGCTTTTCCAGAAACACTTGCTCTCTGCCATTAATAAAATCGGGTTGAATTCGGTAGAAATTTCACCTTCAGAATCCTGGGGCGATAACACTCCTGCCTGCCCACGTATGCTTATGTGTCTGGTGGGGTGGAGAGTCTAGGGGTGGTTGGGTAACAGCCCGGAAGGTAATCGGTTTAAGCCTCATGATTTCTTTTCATTCCTCTTCGAAGACCGACTCCGGGATACTTTGATCCATGAGATATGCCACGCAGCCTCCTGGCTGCTCGATGGCATCCGTGATTCTCATGGTGTCGGATGGAAGTATTATGCCCAAAAATCGAATATGGTGCACCCAGAGCTGCCCAAGGTCACCCGTTGCCATAACTACAAGATTAACTACAGGATTCATTATGAGTGTACTAAGTGCAAATTCAGGTAAGACCCTTCTCCTCAGACTTTTTCCAATTACGTTTTTACTATGGCCTCCACGTGGCTCTTCAGTGATTTTATCAGGAAGTACAGGGCTATCTGACTTGAGGAGTAAAACTTCTCTACTCCTTTCCATGTCTTCTTTCTCCATTCTCTTCTGCTTTGAGCCAACCTGACCACGGCCACTGCCTGGTGCCCCGCTTGCTGAGATCCCACAAAAGAAGTCTGGCTGTGGGCTCAGGGGCAGCAGCTCCAAGAAGGTGCGGAGGTACAGTGACTGATTCGTTTGCTGTGTGGTGTCTCTTTCCTCCTTAGGGTCGGCCGCTACACCAGATCATTGGACACCGACCGCTTCATCTGTGCCAAGTGCAAGGGCCCTCTGGTCATTCTGCCATTAACTCGGAAAGATGGAACCCCCATTGAGCCCCATGTGAGACCATTTGCCAAGTATGTGCAGGAGAATTACAGAATAGTCAGGAAGGGGATGGCAGGGATAGGTCATGGGGATGTGATGAGAAAGCTCAGCAAGGATTACAATGCCAAAAAACAAAGCCAGGGTCATTGAGGTTATCTGAGAATGTATTTGTGTGAGGCGAGTCATCTGTTGGTAAGGAGTTTTAGAAAGATATCTTTGATGCTGTGAAGTTATGAATATTAGAATTTAAATCCTTCTTTAAAAGCTTCCTGCTGTTAATGATGTTTGTTCTTCACTAAGGGTTCTGTTGCTAACCAGTTTGTGCTGATACCCAAAAGCACTTTGGATCTACCTTGGGTCTTACTTAGATGCTGTAGTTTTAACATGTAGAACAAAATGCGAAAGAGAAATGAGTTCTGGAGAGTGGCACGTTGAGAGAATGAGAGGCATGCTGACAAGAGAACAAGTTTTAAAGACAGTACTTCAAAACCAGGGCTGCTGTCAGATGTAACCTGTTACACCTATCTGGAAGTGAAGTACAGACATGTTTCATGAACTTAGTTGCTCTTGACATTGTATGAAGCCACCCGAACATTGTAACTGTTCATAAAACAAAAATAAACAAATGTTTTCTGCAGTTCACTTGTTAGCAAAGTCTGTTCATTGACAACCCATGTCCAGAGCAGAACAAACCCTTGGGTCTTTGTCTAAGACCCCGGACCTCTCAAGCTCTCCAGGATGTGTCTGGAAGAACAGCCTCCGTTTAGGGTTTCTTTTGGATTTTTGTGACTGCCCATAAGCACTTCAACAACCTCCCCACTTTTGGGAGCTCTCTGGGATGTAGACTGGAATCAACGTTGTATTTGTTTTCTGTTTCTGCCAAAACAGTCTGCCAAAGCAGATTACCACGAGTTTAGTGACTTAAAACAACACAAATGTATTACCTTACAGCTCGGCAGGTCAGAAGTCTGGTGCAGACCTCATAAGTCTAAAATCAAGGAGTGGGCAGGGCCGCATTCCTCTCTGGAGGCCCTGGGCGGGGGAATCAATTTCCTTCTCTTTCCAGCTTCTAGGGGCTGCTTGCATTCCTTGGTTTGTGGCCCCCTTCCTCCATCTTCAAAGCCAGTGACATCTCTTTCTCTGACTCTCTCCCCTTCTGCCTCCCTCTTTCACTTTGAAGGACCCTTGTGATAACACTGGGCTCACCCAGATAATCCAGGAAAATCTTATTTTAAAGTCAGCTGATTAGCAACCTCAATTCCCTTTTGCCACGTGAGGTAACATATTAACATATTCACAAGTCCTAGGGATTAGAGTGTGGACATTTGGGGACTTGTTATTCAGCCTGCCACAAACATCTTTACTAGTCTAGCATCACTGATACTTTTTATCGGCAGGATGTGTTATTCTGTCATCTGCCTTCCAGCCTTCCTGCACTTTGCAGATGCTGAGAGTGTTCTTTCAGTGGCCACAAACTGAAGCCTAAGCACAAGTCTGCATGGGATCGGATATGTGCACAGGGTGGTACGCGCTCCCCCGGCTAAATCCTTGGGTCCCTCTTCTCCAGTCCCACCTCCAGCCACATCTGCAATCTTAGCGAAGCCCAGCTGGCCTGTGAAACTGGACCATGGCACATTGGTGACTTCATTAGGGAGAACTGACAGTGCAGTGGTTCCACCCCTGCAAAGGGAGGGTCCAGCCCTCTGCCTTACCTCAGTGGCCCTGGTCACTTCCCCCACTCACTTCCACCCCAGCTAGAGCCATGGGAAGATGCTCCCTGCAGCCCACACATGCCTCCAGGTGGCCTATGTGCTAATGACTGCCAAGTCGTCCGATCTCCTTTTTTTCCAGTCCCACTTCTGTCTCCTTAGTAAGAGCCTGCGTCACCTCTAACGTGAATAACCACTACAGCCTTGTAACCTATAATACCCTCACCTGATCCCAAACTAACTTTCAGTCTTTTCCACCCTTTCTCTACCTGAACCCTTAATTCTAGCCAGTTGGGACCACTTATCATTCCTCCAATAAGCATTGCTGTTTCCAACCTTCCCACCTTTTCTGCTGCCCTCCCATCTGCCTGGAAATACCAACTTTCTTTCTCTTTGCCCTTGGAAATACTACTTGCCCCTTAAGTTCTTACACATTCCTCTGTCTTCAAGAAGGCTTCCCAAATGGCTCCAGCCGCAGTGCTCTGAACATGTGCTGCACATTTGCCTCGTGGCATAGACTGCTTGGTATTGTCACCTATACATTTTCCTTGCTGGCCTAAGCTTCTGGAGTACAGGGACTATGTCTTATTTATGTCTGAAGGCCCCTTCCCCAAATTATGCCTAGACAGTGTCTAGCCAGCGGGTTGGCTAACTGCTTACCCTGCACCCACGTCCCTGGGTGCTTCCCTGTGAGTGACAGGTGCGCCCAGGAGGGCAGAGAGGAGGGGAGACAGAGACAGAGGCAGCATTGTTTGGCACAGACCCAGGGCCAGACAAGGAGAAGCAGGAAGTGCATCCCCAGAGCCTGGGCAGGGCTGGCTGCAATGATGCACTAACACACCCTGGTCCTGATTAGCTTGTTTATTGAAAAGTTTGAAGCAGAGTTTTAGACATAAAAATCAAAGTGAGCAAACACAGAGGTCTCGGGAAGCACAGCCATAGTCACTGCGGAACAGGAGGCCCGGCCAAGGCAGCTGCCATTATGCTGTTGGCCTCATGCTCCCTGCATACGGGGAAGGCTGAGGCCTGGTTACTGAATTAGGAGGGTGGTGGGGTTCCGAGCGGCCAAGGTAAGAAGGGCCTGAAGGCAGCCACCTCTGAAGCGGCGGGATGGGGGCTGCGCAGCTAAGGAGCAGTGATGGCGCAGCCCCCAGAGCTGGGAGGGCGGCTCCCTGGGAGACCCAGCAGTACTGGGGCCATCGGGGACTCCAAGGAGTGTGTGTCTGGGGAGCGAGCGAGGGAGGAGCCCGGAATGTGGGGGGAGTCGGGCTGCGTGGGAAAGGGGGATCCCCCATCCCAGCCTCACAAGCCTGAGTAGGAGGCCTCTGTGGTCTCAGACCAGGATGAATCCCGGCGGGAAGCCGGCGGCTGCCGCTGGTGGCCCCTCTGGTCAGGGCAGCCCAGGCGCATGAGTAGGATCCACATGCGCTCTCGGAACTTGACACCCACAAAGGCATAGAGCAGAGGGTTGAGGCAGCAGTGCATGTAGCCCATGCCCGACGTGACCGACTTGGCCACGTCCACACTACTTTCTCGGCCACAGTTGCGGGCCACGGCCCCCAGGTCCATGAGGGTGTCCACCAGCACCACCAGGTGGTAGGGGGTCCAGCAGAGGGCAAAGGCCACCACCACCACCACCACCAGCCTCATGGCTCTGAGCCGCCGCTGGCCCCTGGAGACCAGCAGCACAGCCAGGATGCGGGCATAGCAATAGGCCATGACCAGCAGGGGCAGCAGGAACCCGGCGACCAGCTGCAGAACGCGCAGGGCCGTGCGGCCCACCTGCGGGAAGCTGTACTGGCAGTGGGTGGCGTTGAGGCGCTTGTCATGGTGGGCGGACAGGAAGATGAAGTCCGGGAGCGCAAAGAGCAGACAGAGCCCCCAGACCGCCACACAGGTGAGGGCCACGCGGGTCGGGGGCCCCCGGCGGTAGAGCTGGGTGGCGTGCACGATGCTCAGGTACCGATCGAAGCTGATGCAGGCCAGCAGGAGGGCCCCCGCGTAGAAGTTGATGTTGAAGAGGGCACCCGCCACTTTGCAGAGGCCGGAGCCGAAGACCCACTCGACGGCCGCGTCCACCGCCCAGAGCGGGAGCGTCAGCACCAGCAGCGCGTCAGCCACGGCCAAGTGCAGCAGGAAGGTGTCGGTGCTGCTCAGGGCCGCCCGCTGGCTCAGCAGCACGGCCGCCACGGCGCCATTGCCCAGCAGCCCCAGCATGAAGAGGAGGCTGTAGAGGACGGGCAGGAAGGCCCGGTCGAAGTTGAGGCTGAAGTCCTGCGGGCAGGGTGGGGAGGCGCAGCAGGAGTCACTCTCGTTTTCTCCGTAGTCATAGGAAGAGTTTTCCAGGAGGAAGGCAAAATCCGAGGCTGGGAACTCTTGGCGTTCACTCATCTGTGGAGGGAGGGAGGGCACAGAGCCTGTGAAGGCCTTAAAAGTCACTCCTTCGATTAGGAATTTGAGATTAACAGATACACACCACGACATGTAAAACAGATAAACAGCAAGGGCCTACTGTATGGCACAGGGAACTATATTCAATATCTTGTAGGTTATCTATAATGGAAAAGAATCTGAAAAAGAATAGATACATATGTAAGCATAACTGAATCACTTTGCTGTACACCTGAAACATTCCTGTAAATCAACTGTACTTCAATTAAAAAACATCACTCCTTCAAGATTTAGTCTGAGGAGCCTTTCTCGAAGCAACTCCTCTGTAAGGCAGGCCCGGAGGCCTGGGCTGTACCCTGTAAGTGTCCTGCCTTTCTTCCGAAACCACGCCCTCTGAGCTCCAGGTGCCCGGCCTGGGTGCTGGGCTGGTAACTTCCCTTCTCAAAGGCTGCTTCTCTCTCTCCCTTCTGGGTCATCCCATCGGCCCAGGGATTGTGGACTGGAGGGAGTTATGGCTTCCATCTTGTGCCCAGAGCCCTCCCGGCCCCCTCTCCTCTCTCCTTGCCCTTCCTTCATGGCTTACGGTCCTCAGTGTCCTGGCCACGCCTAGTTCCACCACCTCCGTCCCCTGGCGCCTATCCGCAGTCCCCTCTCCCAGTCACTGGCCCTCCTCTTCCCTCCTCAGCCCTTGTCTGGGGACTCCTACTTCCTGCCCCCCACCCCATGGGGCCCCTCTACAAATCACTGCAGCCCCCCAACACATGCTTTCTGCCCCTGTCCTTCCCCTCCCCTACACCGAGGCCTGCCACCTGCCGGGGACTTGCCCAGCAAGCTCTATTAGAAACATTCCTTACCCCCTTCCCCTGCAAACCACCCCACAGCTGAGGGCCTCCCAGGGGCCAATTCAGTCCGGCATGGAAGATCAAAGTTCCAAGTCAGAGCTGAAGGGAGCCTTGGGGACCGTGCGGGGTGAGCCTCAACCTCATGCGTTTCGCAGATGAGGCACCAAAGCCAGAAAGGGGAGGGGTCTCGCCTGTGGTCATTCACAAGTCAGTGGCCAAGGTGGTTTCCCAATTCCCGGTCCAGTGCTCCTTCTACACAACCCCTGCATTCCCTACCTATTCACCCAACCCTCTGGTGGCCCTGGCTTGTGGGCCAGCCCTCACGTTCCCCTAGTGTCCTAGGCTCTCCACTTGGAGCTGTGGTCTGGCCTGGCTGGACAGCGGCACTTACCTCGGGGACCATGGCTGGGCTGGTACTCTGGCTGCCTGGCCGTGTGCTGCCTGCCCCTCTGCTTTGGTGCTTGTGGTCGGGAACCTGCGCTACACAGAGGAAGTCAGGGTTTCACGCGGTTCTCGGCAGCAGCCTCTTCCAAGGGGTTATCTATACCAGAACTCCCTAGACCCAAGGACACGGGGCTCCTACCCCAACATCGCACTGGCCCTGGGAAGCTGCTCTGGGAGTTGAACACAAGCCTGGGACCAGAAAGCCTGGGGCCGAGGGAGGGGCAGGGGCAGGTGATTTGAGGGGAGAGGTCTGAAGGAGAAGCAGGGCAGCTGGCAAGGGCAGGGGTAAGAACTGCTGCTCATCCGTCCTGGGCTGGAGCTGCTCTCGCACGATTGTGGACTGGATAGCTAAACGTGTTTACTCTATAAAGGAGATTAACCTTCTTAAAAAAATGAAAATATTTGAAAGCAATCCATCACACTAATTCTAGTCCTTTACCATTGCCCCTCCCTGCTAAGCAACAGGGGCAAGGAAAGGGAACTGCTAGTAATGAACTTGCTGTGTGCTGGGTGTTGCTTTAGGCGTTTTCTCTGACACTGCCTCATTCCAACCACACCACTGCCTTGTAGGGGCGGGGGTGGGGGGGTTGGGCGGCTTCCCCATGGCTCATCCAGAAAGGGGAAAGGCCTTCGCCAGACATAACAAGCAAGGGTAGGTGCTAGGATTGAACCCACAGCTGTCTGGCTCTCCTTTTACCACTCCTCACACTGCCTTCAGTTGCTTCCTAATGGATAAACAATGATATATTCACATAGTTAAAAACAAATGAACTTAAAGCTATATATTTTAACATGGACGCATCTAGAAAAGTCAATGACCAATGGTGGAAGAGGCAAGTTAGGGAATACTGTGTATAGTTTGACACCACTTAGGTAAATTCGAAAACCCACACACACAAAACAATACCGTGTTGTTTTGGATACAGCTATTTGTCCTAGAAGTTTAAAGTAGGGACTGGACACACCACACATCCATGAGAGCAGTTGCTTCTGGAGTGAGGAGAAGGGGAATAGGGTTGGGGAAGACTACATGGGGATCTCCCTATTGCCCTGCTCTCATTATCAGAGGGAAAAGGCAGCCCCTTGCCTCTCCCAAGCAGTTTCCCTCTCTCCTCATAGGTGAAAAGCAGAGAGAGAGAGAGAGAGAGAGAGAGAGAGAGAGAGAGAGAGAGGGAGAGAGAGAGAGGGAGAGAGAGAGAGAGAGAGAGAGGGAGAGGGAGACTGAGACAGAGGCTATGGCATTGGGGTCCAGTTTTCATCCAGAATGCGTCACCTGAGCCTCCAGGCTTGGGTCTGGAATTCAGCTCAAACTTAATGGACAAAACACACACTTGTGAGGCAGAGAGGTCCTTCCCTGCCTCCTGTGGCCAGAAGATGTGACTATCCTTGCTCTAAGCAGTTTGTCACCTGCAGGATCCAGGCCAGAGGGAACTAAGGGCTTGGAGGAGGTCAGGAGCAGCACAAGTGGAGGGGCCTGGGAGGATTCCAGAAGCCACAGCAGTTAGGATAGGTAGGACTTGGCAGGTGACTTGCCTGCAGGTGGAGGAAGACGGGTGGGAGCCGGGAGCACAGCTTCCGATGCTGGTCCAGGAAGAGTTTCCATTCACTGGGCTTCTACAGGTGAGAGAAAGGAGGAGAACAAACAGCTCTATTTGTTCAACTTAAAGGAGGTTCTTGTATTCTGCAGTTATGGCCTTCATCCCCTTTTTGGTATTAAAAGGATCTTCTCTTTATGAAATGTTGGTGACAATAGCATCCTGTGTTAGCAGGAGTTGACAGCCCAGTGTGGGTCTTCCAGATACATGTGAAATTTCTAAGTTTAGGGACCTCTGGTCTCCTTCCTGTGTCCCAGTCTCCTCATTTGCCACATGGGGACCAAGATCCCCACCTTCCTGGGTTGCTGGAAAGGAGAAACGAGATGAGGTCAGCTAAGAGTGTTGGAAAGGTGCAGAGAGCTTTCCTTTCTGCGTTGGGCCATATCCCGAGAGGCCAGCCTGGGCTGTGGTGCGGACTGTTCCCGCTTCTCCCGGTGTGGCCGTGATGCAGTGGGAAGAATGGGAAAAATGCTGAATTTGTCTGGCTCCAGCCCTGACTCCACCCCGTTCGAGGTGTGTGACCTTGGACCTATGACATAACCGTTTTTGAGCTGGTCTCAGCAAGGGTGTTATAAGATGATCTGAGGGTTTCCCTGGTGGCGCAGTGGTTGAGAATCCCCTGCATCGGCAGGCGGATTCTCAACCACTGCGCCACCAGTGGTTCGAGCCCTGGTCCGGGAAGATCCCACATGCCGCGGAGCAACTAAGCCCGTGCGCCACAACTACTGAGCCCACACACCACAACTACTGAAGCCCGTGCGCCTAGAGCCCGTGCTCCGCAACAGGAGAAGCCTCCGCAATGAGAAGCCTGCGCACCACAACGAAGGGTAGCCCCCGCTCGCCGCAACTAGAGAAAGCCCGCGCGCAGCAACGAAGACCCAACGCAGCCGAAAATAAATAAATAAATAAATTTGTAAAAAAAAAAAAAAAAGGATGATATGAGATGACCAAGGCTGTGAGGTCTCCACACAGGGCTCAGCCCTTAGTAGAAGCATATCTGAGAATGCTGAGTGTGAGGGATACTGGCCACAAACCCAGAGTCCCTGGGAGCCCTTCCATGTCAGGGGAGCCCTGGGACGGAGTGTGCTGCCCTGTGGACGTGGCTGGAGGACGGATCCTTCGGGAAGGCTGCCCCATGCCTTAGCTGGGAGGGTTTGGCCAGTCCTGGCCGAATCCTCTGGCTGCCCCACTGTGTCACCTTAGGCGAATCATTTTACCTCTCTGCCTTGGTTCCCTCATTTGAAAAGTAGGGATGAAGCTAGTCCACCTGTGTCAGGGCTGCTCTGTGAACTGTAAACGATACATATGGCACAGGGTAAAGAACACAGCGAGCAGCAGTTTCCTCCCCTTCTAGTAACTTTCCAGACCAGCCCCTCCCAAGGCCACAGAAGGTCAGGTCTGCAGTTGGCCACTGCTGTCTTTCACAGCTCACATGCCTCAGAAGGTGCCGAGCCAAGAACCTTGTCTGGCCCACTAACTCGGCCCTCTCCTATCCCAAGCAGCCCCCAGACCAGCTTCCAAGCAGGCCCAGCCCTGGGGAAGACCCACCTAGCCAGGAGCCTGCACCCTAAGCTCTGGTAGCTGCACCCTTCTGCTTCTGGCCTCCCAAGACACCAGTGGGGAAGCTTCAGAAGGAAGTTAGTCAGAGTGAAGCTTCTCCGAGCCCCACCTGTGGTCAAGGTGTGAAATGTGCACCTGTCTCTTCTCTGCCACCCCTCCCCCTGTTTTTTTTTTCTGTCTTTCACACCTCTGGGCTGTGGTTTGGGGAGATGGGAGGCTTGAAGGTCTGAGCCCTGGGCCCGGTCCCTCACAGGAAGGAGGGCCTCCACAGCTGTCTGTCAGGCCAGCCAGGGAAGGGGGCCACTTCCTCTTCCTCCGCCCTCTCAGTGTCTGCTGTTTCACAGCCTCTCTCGCGGCTTCTCCGAATGCCCCTGGGAGCCCTGCTCCCAAAGCCCCTTGGACTAGGCTGCTAGCGCCCAGCTGTCAGGGGGGCAGGCTCAGCGAGGCCCAAGCTTTCCGTGGGTCTCAGGTGGTGGCCCAGACTGGGACAGAGCCTTTCTTACACAGAAAATGAAGAGTCCTAACCCCACGAAGGGGGTGTGCGTCTGCCCCAGACACTGCTGGGACCCTGCGCTTCCTTCTGCCAGCTGTGGATTTCACAAGAGAAGGAGAGCTTAAGTCACAGGGAGGCCCAGGGACTGGGAACTGCCCCCTCCTCTGTCCTTTTCCCTGCAGCTCTGAGCCCTACAGGGAGGCAAGTCCTTTCCAAGTGCTGGGGCCTCAGCAGTCCAGGCCCGTGGGACTGAGCCCCCAAGCTATGGGGGTGCTCATTCTTTTGGGGACCAGGGAAGGAGGATGTTGCTGCCATCTGTCAGGTGGCAAGGGGAGACAAGGCAAGTCAGGCCATGGGACCAGCAGGTGCCAAGGCCAGGCAGCGAGGAAGAGCTTGTCAGCCCAGGAGCAGGCAGTCTGGTTGGAAAAGAGGGTATGTGTGAAAGCAGGGGGATGGAGTGGGCTGGAGATTAGTTCAGGAGCCAAGCCCTGCCACCAGACACAGTGACCTTCCTGTCATCCTGTCCGCAGCAGTGCCTGGGAACCAGTAAATAATAATAGCTTCCACTTGGCAAGCCCTTGCTTTTGTACACACGATCTTCTTTAAACCTTTAAGCCTCCCGGGGAGCCAGAGGTTGCTGTACTCGTTTTGGAGAATGGAGCGGAGGTTCAGAGAGGTGAAGTGACCTGTCCTAGGCTAGTCAGCCAGCAGGGTTTGTGACAACGTTCCTACCCGGGCTGCTTTCTAATGTGCTCTCCCAACCCCTGCAATCATGCTGCCGCCCGAGGACTGGATCTTTCAGGAGCCACACCTTACTCACCATGCCGCCCCAAGCAGGCATCTTGTGTGAGGGCAGGTGCTCACCTGGCGGGGATTGTGCCCTAGAGGGAGCTTTGGTAGACCTCACCACATCCCCATTCTTCTGCCCTGCTCCTCCCCACTTAACTAGGGAGAAGAAATGTCAGAATCTCCAGGACGAGGAGTCTGGAGGACAAAGCAAAAATCCGCCGAGTGCCAGACCCCTTTTGCGACGTCTCCAGGAGGATCTGTGGTGCTTCCAGAGGTCTCACTCCCGCCACAGGCTCCTGAAGACCTGGCTTGGAAAATTCCCCACCTCTGCGGTTGGTGTGCATCTGTTGCCATCCCCCGCCCCGGTCCCTGGGACGCCACCTCTGCTCTCGGGCCTGTCCGGACTCTCCAGAGGTGCAGGTGGTAACACTGGCAACGCACAAAAGTTCTATCATGGAAGCCTGACCTTGATGAATTCTTTTTTTTTTTAAATTGAAGTATAGTTGATTTATAATGTTGTGTTAGTTTCTGGTGCACAGCAAAGTGATTCAGTTATATATATTATATATATATGTATATGTATATATATATATATATATATTCTTTTTAAAATATTCTTTTCCATTATGGCTTATTACAAGATATTGAATATAGTTCCTTGTGCTATACCAGTAGGACCTTGTTATCTATTTTATATATAGCAGTGTGTATCTGCTAATCCCAAACTCCTAAATTTATCCCTCCCCCACCCCTTTCCCCTTTGACAACCTAAGTTTGTTCTCTATGTCTGTGAGTCTGTTTCTGTTTCGTAAATAAGTTCATTTGTATCATATTTTAGATTCCATATATAAGTGATATCATATGGTATTTGTCTTTCTCTGTCTGACTTACTTCACTTAGTATGATCATCTCTAGGTCCATCCATGTTGCTGCAAATGGCATTATTTCATTCCTTTTTATGGCTGAGTAATATTCCATTGTATACATGTACCACATCTTCTTTATCCATTCATCTGTTGATGGCTGCTTCTATGTCTTGGCTATTGGAAACAGTGCTGCTATGAACATTGGGGTGCATGTAACCTTGATGGATTCTTGAGTCCCCATCACTCCCTCAGTTAACAGGGGGAGGATGTCCCCCTGCACTGCTCAGCTGGGCTGCCCCGTGGAAGTCATTGGCAGGCCCAGCGTTTGCTTCTTGCACTTCCTTGGATCATCCCCACAGAGTGAGGTCAAATGGGACAATAAGAACAGCTGACATCTATTGATTACTTACCTATGCGCCAGGCACTATTCTAAGAGCTTTATTGGGATGAACTCATTTAATACTCAAACTACGTAGTAACTATGACATCGTTGCTATTATCAGATGGCAGAAACACAAAGTTTAAGGAACTTGCTCAAAGCCACGCAGCCAGCAAGGGGCAGAGACCTCCTGCTCTCACCTACTCTACTATCATGCCTTTTAAGGTGAGAGGGACTGGGGTGGAGGGCGGTGTTCAAGGAGGATGGCTTTGGCCTTCTTTGTAATGTTTTACAAGGAGATTGGATTCACGTATTAGCTATGTGATTAAAAAAAAAACTATCCAAAAGGAAAATAAAATTAAGCTAAATACCTGGGACAATTGGTGAAATTTGAACATGGCCTGGAGATGAGATAAAAACCTTATATCCATGCTATTTTTCTAATGAATGTCTTTGTTTGTAGAAATTATGATTGAGGAATTTATGGGCAAAAGCCTATCACATCTGCGGCTTTCTTTCATATGACTTGGAAAAGAGATACGCAGAGTGAGAGAGGATGCACAAAGGATAAAGGCAATGGGGCAGCGTGCTACTAACTGGTGATACCGGGAAAAGGTATAAAGGAGGTCTTTGTACTATTCTTGCAACTTTTCTGTAAGTTTGAAACTATACCAAAATAAAAGTTACCGAAAGGATCTCTCTCATGCAGGATGGGTTTGGTGTCAGACGCTATTCCCAGGACCAGCTTAGAGGTCTTGTGAGAAGAAGATGGGGCCGAGGTGGTCTGGAAACAAATGCTCACTGGCTGTGTCCTCCGGCGTCGTCCCCAGGAAGCTCCCTCCCATGACTCAGTCCCCTCCCCTTCTCCCCTCCAGCCTCACTTTACTTCTGGACTCCTGGCTTCTTCCCTTTTCCCACAGTCTGGCTACCTCCAGCCTCTTGGCCTGGAGTTCCTCCCAACTTTCCCCTCTGCCTTTTGAACCAGGAAGGGAAGCGCTGCCTGCTTTCCAGGTGGAAGGCACTGGCAGCCCAAGCACTCCTTCTCCAAGCCCCTCAGGGCCCCTCAAAGAATACAAGCCGTGCCTGAGGCTCTCAGGGTGACCCCATTCTTGCCTCAGACTGGCTGAAGAGAAGGGATTGGGGCTTGCGGCCTTCAGAGTGTCACCAGCTGAGGGCCTGGAGTTCCTGTTTCCAAATGGAAGTGGACCTGCCAAGTTGAGTGAGGTCCCTGTCCGGGAGGCCGCTCTCCCCGAACAGCCGGCAGTCTGGGCAGGGGTTCTTGGCTGCTGCTGGGCCCCCACGAAGAGGAAAAGGCACACGCTGGAAACTACGTTGCCTGCCGCTAAGGCGCTCCACTGAGCAGGAGCTGCTGGGTGATGGTGTCCCTCCCTGCGTGCTTACCTCGAAGGGAACCCCGTTGTGCGTTAAACTGGCCTCCCAGGACCCTGCACAAGGCCCCTTGCTGATGGGCCTGACTCTGGTCTGAACTCTTCCTGCCTGGACTCTCTGGCCTTCTGGAAAATTCCTCAGCCAGCTAAACGAATTTCCCAAAATCCCAGTGGGGTATGGTGGTGGCCTGGGGGGCTTTGTCCACATGTCCTGTGCTGCCATGGCCCTGGCCTTGCCTTCCATTATTGTTGGGCCCATATTTCTCCAACTAGGCACTAAGTCATCTGCATGGGCACAGGCACTGGGGCTCGTCTGGCCAGAGCTGAACTGGCCCCATGCCAGGCAGTCCGGCAGAGCAGGTCAGCACGCGGACTCTGGAGCAGCCTGCTATTCAGGCTGTCTGAACTGGATTCCTGGCTCTGCCATTTACTAGCTGTGTGACCTTGCACTGGTTACTTCACCTCTCTGTGCTTTGGTTTCCCTCTCCGGATGAACAGAGTCAGTATGCTGTATATGTCGAGTTGCTCCGGACAAGGCATGGCACGTGGTCAGTGCTATATCTGAATCGTGAGCTACCCTCCTCCCTGTGGCTGCCGAGATCCTCCCAGGACTGGACACACCCCCGGGGGTAGCTTCATTTTTAAAAGTTTTTATTTATTTTCCTTTTTATAAATAAATAAAAGTATAGTTGATTTACAATGTTGTTAGTTTCTAGCGTACAGCAATGTGATTCAGTTATACATATACACCTATCTATTCTTATTCTTTTCCATTATGGCTTATTACAAGATGTTGAATATATTTCCCTGTGCTATACAGTAGGACCTAGTTGTTTATTTTATATATAGTAATTTGTATCTGCAGCTTCATTTGCATTGAGGTACTGCACACCCCAAACTGGAAAGCCTAAGCCTTGGTCCTGAGTTGCCGAATTGGTCAAAGCGCTGATGCCTTTGGCTGTGGGACCTGAACGACAGTTTGATCCCTGTGTCCAGGTCTTCATGGGTGATGGGGTGAGAGGTCCCTTCCAGACGCAGAGCCCGGCTGGGTGGGCTGTCTGCTCTGTTCTGCGGCTACAGAGGGGACTGGGTCTAGAAGCTGAGCCTTGCTTCTGGGGCTCAGGACTTAAAAGGACCTTGAGGACACACCAAATTGGAGACATGCTTTCCCCTGTGATATCCACAAGTTCCTCACTCACAGAATACCACTTTAATTGCTGACTCAGCCAAAATGTCTGTCGATGATGGGACCGAGAGAAAACAATAACAACAATAATACTAGTCAGTAATGCTTACGTAGCACTTACCAGGCCGTTTGAAGCACCTTTAACACATACATATCCTCCTAACAAGTCTTTGAGAGGTTCCATTTTTATTCCTGTTTTAAAGATGAGGGAACAGACTCAGGTCAAGTAACTCGCCCAGTGAAACAGCTGATAAGTGATGGAGCCTGGCTTTCAAACCAAGCGGTCTGGCTTCGAAATCCGCACTCTTAACCACCTTGCTCTACTGTCTTGAGCTTGAAAAGGCCATTATGTGATTTTAAGAGAAGCAGAGGCGCCTGAAGGTGAGCCGCCGCTGGGCCCAGGATGGGTGCGCTGTTCATTGTGCAAATCCCCAACCCCAGCGGAGGTTCCAGAGCGTCTGGGCCAGTGCGGGGGCTGCGGTGGAAACCAAAACAAGGCCGCCCCTGCGACAACGGTGCTCCTCAGGCATATCTCACAGCCGGTGGTGCCAGGACGGAAGGGAAGGACGGGAGTCAGGAACGCGCGGTGGTGAACGCGCGGTGGTTACCATGGGAACCAACAATGTGGTAAAGCTCCAAGCCGAGCCTGTCTGGGTCTTAAAAAAAAAAAAAAAGAAAAGCAAATGATATTTTTTAAAATTCTATATTTTTTGGAGAATGGCTTAGGACAAACCCTCTGTGGAACTCAGATGAATTTTTAGCCTGTTTGCTGGTGAGTAGCAGTCTTTCACATAACTACCCAGAGGATTTATAAATTACTGTAGTGTACGGTACAGCTAGAGAAGTGCTTGCGTGTGAAGAGGCATAGGATGGGATGGTTGAGGAAGAAGGGGGTGGTGCGGTGAGGGAAAGAGTTGGAAGAGGGGTGAGAGTTTGGGGCAGGTAGGCGTAAGGAGACAAGTTAAAGGGGCGGCAGGGAGGGGAGAGAGAAGGTGATTTAGAGCTGGAATCCACAGCACTGATTGGCCACCCCCAGCCCAGTCTGCCTCTCGTGGGTTTCCATCCATCTTTGCCATGAGGATGGCATCCGCTGCGGCCCCTCGGTTTGTCCTCTGCCCTCACGTCAGGTCTGGGAAGTTTGGCATAAAAGGGGTCTGTTTAGCCTCTGATCTCCAAATTAGTGACAAGGAAACTTCGCATTCTCACATAACACCCCTTCTTGTGCCTGCTATTATTATCCCCAAACGTGAGTTGTCTGCAGGGCACACTTTGGCAAACACCAGCCCAGAGAATGGAGACTATTCTCCTGGCCTGGCCTTCAAGGCCTTCTGTGATCTGGCCCCAGCCTCCTGCCCAGCCTGATTCTCCTTTCTGCTTTGTGCATCCTGTATGGTAGCCAAACTGAGCCTCACGCTGTTGCAAGCATACCCCAAGTTTTCACTGCTTGGCTGGTCTCTACCTGAGTCCTGCCCACTGTCTAGGACTCAGAGGTACAGCTCAGAGCCATGAAGGCATTACAAAGTCCCTTTATCTGGACCCCATGGTTCTGCCCTGAGGGCTCTAGCCAATGAGGCAGACAGAAAGGAGAGGTGAGAAGACCCAGGGGAGGAAGCAGGAAGTTTCAGTACCCTCTGCCTACCTTCCAAAGATAGAAATGGGTTGAAGTTATTCTGCGGGGCAAGTCTCTGACTAGAAGTATCCTTTGCCATCTGATCTCTCGCCTCCAGCCTTCTTCCCCTTAGAACCACTCACTCCACTGGGGATCACTGAACAAGTATAGACAGGCCAAGACAGGCTCTGGAGGATCGCAACGGGAGTCCTACTGAAGACAGGAACCATGCAGCATGGCGGTAGTAAATGGGCTTTGTTTGGTGTCCGACAGGCCTGGGTTTCGATCTCGTATTGGCCACTCAACAGCTGTATGATTTGGGCAAATCACTTCACTTCCCTGAGCCTTACTTTCCTCATCTGGAAAGTGGAGATAATACCTACCTCATATGACAAGGATGAGATGCTTGTTGAAAGGATTACATGAAACAAATTTAGGAAAAATCACCTGGTGGAATGCCTGACCTTCTTTGACACCCACTCTAAAGTAGCCACCCCCCATCCCTCTCTATCCCTTTAGCTCATTTTATATTCATCACCACCTGCTATTTACTTGCTTATTTGTTTACTGACTGATCACTCCATTAGAATATACTTTTCACTAGAGATATAATTTTCTTTTCTTATTTACTATATCCTCAGTGCCTTGAATAGTTTCTGACTCATAGTAGGTGCTCATAAATATTTACTGAGTTATAAATGAATGGCTAGTGGGTTCTGAAAGGGTAGACACACAACGGATACGTACGTATGGCTGTAACTCTCTCTCATGCATACGACCTGTAACACTGTGAGTTTGGGGTATTGCTGCTGTCAAGCATGTGACCTAGCACAAGGTGTGTTCTGGGGAGTACTTTCCTAGGGCCTGTGTTTGGGAAACAATGCCTATTAGCATAAAGCTTTTGGGAAGTCCTGCTGTAAAGACAAGAGTAGCCAAACTCATTTGGTTACCATATTCGATTCGTAAGGCTGCCATAACAAATTACCACAAACTGGGTGGCTTAAAACACCAGAAATTTACTCTCTCATAGTTCTGAAGGCCAGCAGTCCAAAATCAAGCTGTTGGCAGGGCCACACTCCCTCCAGAGGCTCTAGAGGAGAATCTATTCTTTGCATCTTTTTGCTGCTGGCTCACATGCCTTGGCTTGTGACCATCACTCCAATCTCTGCCTCCATCTTTATATGGCCTCCCCCTCTTCTGTGTGTCTAATCTCCCTCTATCTGTCTCTTATAAGGGCAATCGCGATGGCATTTAGGGTCCACCCAGATAATCCAGGATTGTCTCCTCATCTCAAGATCTTTAACCTAATTATATATGTAAAGACCTTGTTTCCAAACAAGATAACATTTACAGGTTCTGGGGTCTAGGACTGGACAGATCTTTGGGGGCCATTATCAGCCAACCACAGTCACTATCTCTCCTATTTCCCACAACTCCCCTACTATTTTGAGAAACGGTGACTTGAGAAAAATGGGTTTTTAGAAAGGATGGGGATGGAGATGGGAGTAGAGTACAGGAAGAAACAACTTCTTGAAAACGTGAAAGGATACTACAATTGTCAGGCCCTCCTCAGGGTGGGAGGAATGGGGCTGGATATTGGCCAAGCTCTCCTGCTGATTCTTTTTGTGTGTCAAGGACATGGACCCACTGCATGCAAAGACATGGAGAGGTAATTACGCCTGATGGAGAGTAATGAGCGCCGCTGTACTTCTCATTTAATTAGGCCGGGGAGGGTGTCTGGATATGGGTGGTTTTCAAGAGCTCTCCAGGTAACTGTAATGCATAGCAAGAGTGGAAAACCACTTGGACAATAGTGTCGAGGCGGTGAGAATGTCAAAATACAGCTGTTGGTGAACATTATCTTTAAGAGTAGTTACAAGGTTCATAATGTTTACATCCATAATTAATCCTCTTGACCTTTTCAGGGAGATAATAACGAATGTGAAAGTTCTGGGAACACTGGCTGCCTCTGTGCGGGGAGGGTGGGGAGATGCTCAGCAAGTGTGAGGTGCAGATAGAAAGCAGAAATCGTCGCTGGAGCCACCGATGTTGGAGAGCCTCAGGCCCTAGCCAGATTCTACAGTGCCGGGGCTGGCCGGACATAGGGACTCAGCAGAGAGCTGCCAAGAGTTGCCGGGAAGAAAGAGAAGGTGGTGTTTATTTAATAAAAAAAAAGGGAAAGCCCTTGGTCTGGGCCCAGCCTCTACTCCCTTCTGGCCCAGCTGGAGGGGGCAATCTTGCCATGACTGCAGAAGCCAAGGTGGGCGGGGGGTGGGGAGGGGCGGTCTTTCAGCAGCCCTGCTGGCTCTTGAGGTTCAAGCTACCTGGTATGAGGCCTCACGATGATGGACTAAACCTTTCTGAGGTTGCGGCTTCCAAAAAGGAATACTTCCTTTCTCCATGGGGTCATTTTTTAAAAAAAATTTTTTTTTAAAATTTATATTGGAGTATAGTTGATTAACACTCCGTGGGGTCTTATCCAGAGCTTTTCTGTCCACTATCTCCTTAACCCCCCTCTAGCTCTCTGGGGAGGCGAGCCAGGCAGGCATTACTGCTAATTTTTTCTCATTTTAAAAATTGTGCTAAAATATACATCACATAAAGCTTACCATTTTAACCATTGTTGGGGACAAGGAATCACAGATACATTTGTATGATAGGTGATAGATTCTTCACATATAGAATATCATATTTAGCCTCAAAATTCCAAATCGTTTCAGTCTACTGAAAGGATAAAATGAGATGTTGCCTTTGAAGCTGCCTTTTGTAAACTTTAAAGTTCTAACTTATTTTGAGTAATTATAAATATCAGGAATATGCACTGTTTACTGCATTTTATGTCTGACTCTCAGCCTTCACCCCCACAGTAATGGGACGGAGTAAGAACGGTATGTCAGTGTGGACTCAGACTCTTTGTTTTGACTCGTTTAATTTAGACACATTATTTTAACATGAGTGCTTTTAGTTTGGCAGCTGGCATGCAGTTTTTAAAAACTGTGGCAAAATACACATAACTTAAGGTTTACCCTCTTAATTATTTTTGTCTACAGTTCAGTGGCATTAAGTATATTTGAAGTTTTGTTCAACCATCACCACCATCCATCTCTACAACTCTTTTCACCTTTCTCAACTGAAACTGTACCCCTTAAACACTAACTCCCATTCCCTCTCCCCCTAGCTCCTGGCAACTACCACTCTACTTTCTGTTTCTATGCGTTTGACTACTCTAGGTACCTCATGTAAGTGGAGTTATACGGTATTGTCCTTTCTTGACTGGTTTATTTCACTTGGCATAATGCCTTCAAGGTTCATTCATGTTATATTTATTTATTTATTTATTTATTTATTTATTTATTTATTTATTTATTTATTTATGGCTGTGTTGGGTCTTCGTTTCTGTGCGAGGGCTTTCTCCAGTTGCGGCAAGCGGGGGCCACTCTTCATCGCGGTGCGCGGGCCTCTCACTATCGCGGCCTCTCTTGTTGCGGAGCACAGGCTCCAGATGCGCAGGCTCAGTAATTGTGGCTCACGGGCCCACCTGCTCTGTGGCATGTGGGATCTTCCCAGACCAGGGCTCGAACCCGTGTCCCCTGCATTGGCAGGCAGATTCTCAACCACTGCGCCACCAGGGAAGCCCCATTCACGTTATAAATGTGGTAGGACTTCCTTCCTTTCTAAGGCTGAATGCTATTCCGTTGCACAGATATACCATGTTTTATTTATCCATTCATCCATCAGTGGATATTTGTGTGGTTGCCACCCTTTGGCTACTGTGAATAATGCCGCTATGAACAGGGATTATTATTTTGCAGGAGAGGAAAGTGAGGTTCAGAAAGGATCGTTCAGCAAATAAGTGGCAGGGCCAGAATTCAAATGCTGGCTTGGCCCAAATCCTATTCATTGGCTGGGCTAGGCAGGCTCCAAAGAGACTGTTGCCCCGCTCTCCACCCTTCCACCTCCAACAGCCCCTGCTACCCTGCGAGCTGGCCATTCACACTCCCTGGGAGCTTGGAACGGGCCCCCGTAGTAAAGATTCTCACGGAGAAGGCCCTTTCTTTACCTTGCACAAGCCCCAGGAGCCAGATGGCTAGATTCCTCTGCTTGGGTGACATTTGTGCCTGTTTCTTACCAAAAGGAAGATGTTGGGCTCTCTCCTCTCCTAGTCTGTGTCCTGCCGCCTAGGGCTTCCTGACACCCTGGCCTCCAACAGGGCACGTTTATTCTTGAATAAGCATCACCACTAAGCCCCCAGGAGGAGCTGGAGAGAGAAAGAGACAGGCAAGTTCCTGCCTGCAATTTTCTGTCCAGGCTAGGTCTGAGAAGCAAGTTTCTTACAAGCTGTATGGCCTTCACTTCTTTCATCCCCCCCAGCTGCTATCAGACATTTAGAAAGCAAATACCTCATCAAAGCTTTGCATGACACTTTTGAAAGCTCCTTTGCATCTAAGCATGTGGGAAAACCCCTGAAGGTAACCCTATCTTTCTTGCCTGCTTCTAAGGAAAGCCAACCCCTCCAATAAGCACGAAAGTTAGAGGAATCAAAATTCCCTAAGGACGGGTATTAAACCTTCAAGTGGTCTTTCAGCCACAAGTCACACTCCATTTTGTGTTTCAGCTATGCCATAACCCAGGCAGTCATCTCACCAGGAGTGTGGGAAGGAACAAACCCACAACCCAGTGAATCCAAGTGTCACAGCTGGTGCGGGAGAGAAGCAGGCTGAAGCTTGGGCAGACAGGTGTTCTGGCAGACTCTGTTGGCTGTCTGCCTGACAGCCATGCCCCTCCCCTTCTTTCCCACGGGAAGAGCCTTTCTCCCACAAAAGAGGTTGGAAATGCCAGGGACTCAGTTTCTCAGCCTCCCTTACAGGTAGGAGTAGTCGTGTATGATGGCTGAGTTCTGAACCACGATACGTAAGGGGAAATCAGCTAGAAGGCTTCCCTGTCATAAAAAGAGAAATCGGTGAGGAGTGTCCCTCCTGTAGCTTCTTGTCTTTGGACATGGCTGTGTGAAGCAGCCATCTTACAGTTATGATGTGACAAACCTGAGGACAAATGTCAACATGCTTAGCAAACCGGAAGGATAGAAAAAGTCTGGGGTCCTTGATGAAGTCTTTGTGCTCCTGAATAATCCCTGGGACCGCTCTGGATTTATGAAGTGAGATGAAAAAAAATCCCTATCTTGTTTTACTTGCAATCAAAAGCTTCCTCACTGATGCGGTATCCCAGAGTAGACCATGGGAAAGCAGAGGTCAGTTAGTGTCAAGTGAGACAAAGGGCATGAGGCTGGGGCCAGAGTCCATGTTGCACAGGTTCATGCCTGAAGTGAAGAAGGCTAAGGCTCTACCTCTCTTGTGGCCACTTGAGTAAGAGATCGACTAGGAGAGAGAGCTACGGACAGGACCCAGGTTTGTCAGCACAGGCTAGACTAAGCTATGCGTTGGTAACAGCAAAAATGTCCAAACTTCAGAGGGTTAACCAAACAGAACTTTATTTCCCACTCACGTTAGACATGCAACATAGGTTGGCAAGGGCTTGGCTCACCGTAGTCACTCGAGGACCCAGGCTGATGGTGGCCCCATCTCAGCACACGCTCTCATGGTCACCACAGCCGTGGGATGAGAACAAGATGAATTGCACACTGTGTCCTATAAAGCTTCACTGGCCAAGGCAAGCCACATGGCCACGTATAACTTCAATGGGGATGAGAAGTGCAGTTTGGCCATGTGCCTGAAGGAGGACCCATTTGTAGACCCAGCAGCTTTCAGCACGCATCTCTAGTCAAGACTTGGCTTTTAGATGGGTTGGAGGGCAAGGGGAAGATATTGATTTCTCAGGGCCCACGTGGCCAGGGCCAGAGGTGGGTCATCTGTTCTACTCACCCTCTGCCATCCAAGTACAGGAGCAAACATGATTCCAGTCTTGCCCAGTGCTACCTTCGAGCCCTGGGATGGAAACAGTTACACTGGAAACAATGTCAGGACATTAAAAAGCATTGTTTTCCTCTGTCAGGCTGTATTCATTCCCTATTGCTGCTGTAACAAATCATTACAAACTTAGTGGCTTAACTTACATTTCTGGAGGTCAGAAGTCTGAAATGGGTCTCACTGGACTAAAATCAAGGTATTGGCAGGATTGCACTCCTGGAAGCTCTAGGGAAGAGTCAGTTTCCTTGACTTTTCCACCTTCTAGACACTGCCTGCGTTCCTTGGCTCATGATCCCTTCCTCCATCTTCAAAGCTGGCAATGTCAGGCTGAGTCCTTCTCAGGTTGCCATCTCTCTGGTTCTTTCACTCGGGCTCCCTCTTCCACTTACAAAGACCCTTGTGATTATACTGGCCCACCCAGGTAGTCCAAGAGAATCTCCCTATCTCAAAGCCAGCTGAATAGCAACTGTAATTCCATCTCCAAACCTTAATTACCCTTTGACATATAATATAACATATTCACAATTTCCGGGATTAGGATGTGGACACCTTTGGTGGTGGGGGAATCATTCTGCCCACCACACAGGCCTAGGAGGAAAAGAGTCTCCATCCTAGGAACAAAAGTGTCAATATCACCGGGGAGCTGCCCCGTGAATACACGATGTGGGGCTGTGGCCCCATTTAAGTGTCTTAAAGTTAGATTGGATGTTGCCATTTCCAAATTATTTTTTAACTGTAAGCTCTAAGATTGCTTTACTCTGATATTATATCAGTTTTAATAAACCTACTCAGCAGCTCATTAGCCCATCCCTTTAGGTGCCATAGGCTGAAGGCTGTATTTTTCCTTCTTGTATTTTCCCCTTTCTCCCCACATCTGACCCAAACGAAGCCAGCTCTGCACTTTACTGCCTCGGGGGAGGTAATAGCCTGGTAGAGGGAGGAGAGAGAAGACTGTGGGTCCCTAGACCCTGCTTCTTAGTAGTGCTCTGAGGAGCTGGTAATCCCCCAAAGTGGAGTGCCCCCACCAATCCTGGTTCACCCAGAAACACCAGGGCTCCCAGCCGTCTGGCAGATTTCCTCAGCTTCCTACAGAAGCAGCAATGGACAGGGGACAATGGGTGGCTTGTTGGCAGCTTACGTACTACAGCTAATCGATGACCAGATGGGGCTCTGTCAGATGTCTCACACTGTGGAAAGTTCCAAGATCTAGTTTTGATCTCAGGGAGGCAGGAACTGCAAGAATGACTCAGGTAGAATTTCCCATCCCTCTGCTGAGATGGGGTGAAGAATCGAAATTAAGTTGATTTAGAAAAATACTAAAGAGAGGCACTATTTCTTGCATACTTAGAATTATGGTTTGGGACTGATAGCAAGAAAGAAACACAGCTTTCAATCTGCTGAGGAGCTTGGGCGTGGTGGAAGTGAAGGCAGAAGGGAGCCACGTGATTGCTTGGGAAATCACATGCTTAAAATGAAGGTTTTGGTTTTCTTTATCCACAATCAGAGAATACAATCTCCTCTATGGAGCATTTTATATGAAATAGCGTTATAGGAAGACTGAGAAAATGGAAAATGTTTGGGGTACTCTGGCGAACATTGCCTACATAAAATTTTCTAGTCTTTTTGGAGAGCAATTGGGCAATATCCAGGAAACAGGTGCATCTTCTATGAATCAGCAACCCCAGCAGCACAAGTGCTCAAAAATCTATGTATGAAGATGTTCTCAAATAGGTTTCCTCTTCTCTAGCCTTCCTCCCAGGGCTCAAGCTGGCATCTCTCACCTGGTCCACTGTGACAGCCTCCTATCTGATTTTCCTGTGCCCAGTCCTGCCTCTCTATGGAAAGACTGCTCAGAAGTCAAACCTAATCATATTACTTCTCTGTTGAAAACTCCACGATGGTCTTCTCCACTGTCCTCTGTATACAGGCCGATGCTCCGAGCTTGCCACACAAGGCCCCATGACCTGGCTCCTTAACAGCGACCCCACTTTCCAAGCATGCTGCAAAGTTCATTCACCAAATGGGTCAACGGGCCCTTCTCTGTGTCTCTGTGCGTGCTGTTCCTATCTGCTCTGCCCTAACTCAATTGCCTCCTTACCCATCGGGAAGGTCTTCCTTTCAGAAGCTGGCCTTGAGTGCCCTACGCAATAGTAGTTGCTTCTCCCTTGGGCTCCCATGGTACAGTGTGCATCAGGATGGAACATAAATTAGTATATTGGATTGTTATTTTAGAAACAATTCTTTCCCCTCCACGGATGCCTGTTATCTCTATATTTCTGACATTTAGTGAGATTCTCGGTAGTTCTCTCCGAGGATATGGTTTCAGGCACGCGGGGTTCCTCATTCTCCAAGGCCACCTCCCTCTGGTCACAGTCACCTCAGGCTGGAGGTGCTGGAGCTAGAGATTTCCTCAATACCAGTGAGATGGTGGGGGGCAGTAAATCCTACTTTCACCTAGATGGCTCAACAGAAGACCCCAATATCTGGATGGCATGCCTGTATCTGTCACTTTCTATGTGATCATGGGCAAATCGTAGTCTTCCAGCCTGTTTCTTCTCAGTAAAATGGACATAATAATAATAGCTACCCTCAGAGACTGTCATGAAGGTACTGAGGGATGAAGTCATGTGCTAATAACTTCCAAAGGACCAGTTTAGTTCAAAGTGGCACAGAAAAAAAGAGATATAAAAAAACTAAGTCCCTAATTTAGGAACCTGGTTCATACATATGAAACCCTCCTTATTCCATTTCCACTGTTCAAACTAAGTACGTGCTTAATTCTGCCTTCACCCGTAGGGCATTGTTCTCCTCTCTCCATGCCATCTTCTTTATCCCCAGTGACAGAAAAGCATCATGTCTCTCCCATGACATGGTCAACCGGATATTAGAGTCACAGATCTGGATTCAAATCTCAACTCTGCCATTTCCTAGCTGCATGGCTTGGGGGCTGGCTACTTAACCTCTCAGTGCCTCAGTTTCTTCATCTTCTATTTGCTAAGTATGTGATGAGGAATAAATAAGACCATGTAACTGTTCCTTTCGTTTTCAGTAATCTCCATCTCTGCTCTTATTCAGCCTCCCACGCATTTAATCACACCTAGGATGCCTTCTACCAGAGTTTCATTTTGAAGATTTTAAGCTTGAAAATCCACTTTTCTGAGTATAACCTCTGTTTCTTTCAGTTCTCTTTCTTGTACCAGAGTCAGTCTGTCTTCATTTTGGCTTCTAGCCCCTCAAGCCAGCCTAATTCTCCCAGGCTACCTTGGTCCGGTCTCAGTCACCTCTCTGCCAAGCCAGAACCCCATGGCTAGCCATATCACCATGCTTTCACCTCCACCTTGTATTTCCACACTCCTTTCTCTGGTTGACCTCCGGGCCCTGGATAACTGTCTGCTTACTGTTGTAGCTTACAAATGTCCAAATTTGCAGGAGAAAGAGTCTTTTACTCCTATGCTATGGGAGTAGAAGACTCATCACCGGAAAGTCTGTCTGCTTCTCCCTGATCTCCTCTTGCCATGGCTGGGGAAGAATCATCTCCTTCCTTGCCAACAGTCTCTCCTCTGACGGGTACCCTGACTCCTACCCCATATCGTCTCCTCCAGATCTTGCTCCAATAATGATCCCCTGTATCATTCATTTACCTCTGCATTTCTACATCTCCCCTTCAGCATATAATACACTTGGACCTCCTCCATTCTAAAACCATCTTCTCGCCTTCCATGCCAGATACCACCCTACGCCAGTCCCTCCCAACATTAAACGTCTTCAGAGAATAGTCTATGCGAGCTCCCTACCTGCTCATCACCTACTCACTTGTTAACCCCTTACAATCTGACTTCTGTTTCTGCCGCTCTATTTGGTTGCCAACCTAATGACCACTAATAGTCTCCTAGCTGCCAAACTCAGATGGCAGTTGTCACTCTCCGTACAGCACTTGATACTCTGGCCTAGCTGTCTTTTTCTGAAGCACTCTTCTTCATTGATCTTCATTGCTGCTTTATTATGGTTTTCCCTCTGTCTATTCTCTTCCTTACCCATGATGCTCTTCCCTTGACACCACTCGCTTGGTGAGCACCTGAACTCTTATGGTTTCAACCGGCCATTGGCAAACTTTTTCTTTTCTTTTTTTAAAATTTATTTATTTATTTTTGGCTGTGTTGGGTCTTTGTTGCTGCGCGCGGGCTTTCTCTAGTTGCGGCGAGCGGGGGCTACTCTTCGTTGTGGTGCATGGGCTTCTCATTGCGGTGGCTTCTCTTGTTGCAGAGCACGGGGTCTAGGCATGCAGGCTTCAGTAGTTGTGGCATGCGGGCTCAGTAGTTGTGGCGCATGGGCTTAGTTGCTCCGTGGCATGTAGGATCTTCCCGGACCAGGGCTCGAACCCATGTCCCCTGCACTGGCAGGCAGATTCTTAACCACTGCGCCACCAGGGAAGCCCTGGCAAACTTTTTCTTAAAGGTCAGAGAGTAAATATTTTCAGCTTAGTGGGCCAAAGGGCAAAATCAAAGCGATTATGTGGGTACTTACATAAACATTTAAAATGTAAAAGTTGTTTTTAGTTTACAAGCTGTACAAAAACAGGTTGTGGGTTTGATTTGGTCTGTGGGCTGTAGCTGACCCTTGGTTTCAATCACCATCTCTGAGCAGAAAACTCCCCAATCAATACCTCCAGCTCCCACCTCTCTGGAGGGAACTCTCCAGAGTTCCAGACTTGTGCTTCCAATTACCTACCGAACATCTATACTTTGCTATGCCACACACACCTCAAATTCAATGTGTTCGAAACAAAATTCATTTCTCTCCAATCACCTCCTTTTTCCTGAATCCCCTATTTTTGTTAATGGTGTCATGATTCTCTCAGTCACCCAGTTCAAAATCTCAGCCACCTCTTACTTTTTCCGCCCTTGCTAAACTACTGGCAGCGTTACTTCCTAACCACCTCTTGAAAACCTCATCTCTTCTCCATTCCATTTAATTTGTCCTGGTCCAAACCCTTAACATCTTTTCTGTGGACAATTGTCACAGCCCCCTCACTGGAATCCCTGTCTCCAGTCTGTGTGTCTATCCAAGCCAGGCTCCATAATGCAGTCCGGGATTTTCTTTTTTAGGTCATTTTTGTATTACAGTAAAAAACACGTAACATAAAACGTAAGATTTACCATCAGTTCTTAAGTGTACAGTTCAGTGGTGTTAAATATATTCACAGTGTTGTGAAACATCTCCAGAAATTTTCACCTTGCAAATCTGAAACACTATACCCTTTAAAGAGCAGCCCCCCTCTTCCCCTTTTGCATAGCCTCTGGTAGCCACCATTCTACTTTCTGTTTCTATGAATTTGACTACTTTAGATACCTAATATAAGTGGAATCATGCAGTATTTGTCTTTTTGCTACTGGCTTATTTCACTGAGCACAATGTCCCCATAGTTCATCCATGTTGTAGCATATAACAAGATTTTCTTCTTTTTAAAAGCTGAATAATGCTCCACTGTATGTATTTATCACAGTTTTTTAATTCATTCATTCATCAATGGACACTTGGGTTGCTTCCAACTCATAGCTATTGTGAATAGTGCAACCGTGAACATTGGCGTGCAAATATCTTTTTGAGACTCTGCTTTCAAATCTTTTAGACATATACCCAGAAGTGGGATTGCTGGATCATATGGTAGTTCTATTTTTAATTTTTTGAGGAAACACCATACTGCTTTTCATAGTGGTTGCACCATTTGGCATTCCTGACAACAGTGCACAAGGGTTCCAATCTCTTCACATCCTCCAACACTTGTTATATTCTTTTTTTTAATGGTAGCCATCCTAATGAGGGGATATCTCATTGTGGTTTTGATTTGCATTTCCCTAATGGTTAGTGACACTGAGCATCTTTTCGTATGCTTGATGGTCATTTGTATATCGTCTTTGGAGAAACATCGATTCAAATTCTTTGCCCATTTAAAAATCGGGTTATTTCATTTTTGTTGTTGTTGAATTGTAGGAGTTTTTACTATATTCTGGATATTTATTACTTTTCAGATATATGATTTGTAAATATTTTCTCCCACTCAGTAGGTCGACTTTTCACTTTTTTTTTTGGCTGTGCCACGCAGCTCGTGGGATCTTAGTTCTTCGACCAGGGATTGAACCCAGGGCCCTGGCGGTGAGAGCACTGAGTCCTAACCACTGGACTGCCAGGGAATTCCTGCCTTTTCACTTTTGATTTCGTCCTTTGATGCACAAAGCTTTCTAACTTGGGTGTACTCCCATTTGTCTATGTTTAGTTTTGTTACCTGTGCTTTTGGTGTCATAGCCAAGAAATTGTTGCCAAGTCCAATGTCATGAAGCTTTCCCCCTATGTTTTCTTCCAGGAGTTTTATATTTTTAGGTCTTACATTTAGGTCTTTGATTTATTTTTAGTTAATTTTTGTATATGGTATAAGGTAAGAGTCCAACTTCATTCTTTTGCATGTGGATATCCAATTTACCCTGCATTGTTTGCTGAAGATACTGTCCATTCCTCATTGAGTAATCTTCAAAGATCGTTTGATGATAAGTGAGGGTTTATTTCTGAGCTCTCTATTCTATTCCATTGGTCTATTTGTCAATATGGCAGTGCCACACAGTTTTGATTACTGCAGCTTTGTAATATGTTTTGAAATCAGGAAGTGTGAGTCCTCAACTATGCTCTTTTTCCAAATTGTTTTGGCTATTCAGGGTCTTTTGAGATTCTATTTGAATTTTAGGATGAATTTTTCTATTTCTGCAAAAAATGCCATTGGGATTTTGACAGGGATTGCATTAAATCTGTAGATCACTTTGGGTAGTGTGTTAATCAGAGGAACAGAACCGATGGAATGCGTGTGTGTGTGTGTGTGTGTGTGTGTGTGTGTGTGTGTGTTAAGGAATTGACTCATGCAATCATGGAGGCTGGTAAGTCCCAAGATCTGGAGGGTGAGTTGGCAAGCTGGAGACCCAGGAGAGCCAGTGGTTTAGTTCTAGTCCAAGTGAGAAGGCCTAAGAACCAGATCAGGAGAGCCGATGTTTCAGTTTGAGTCCAAAGGCAGGAAAAGAAGCTGATATCCCAGTCCAAAGGCTTTCACACAGGAGGAACTCTCTCTTACACAAGGAAAGTTCAGCCTTTTTGTTTTATTCAGGCCTTCAACTGACTGGGTGAAGCCTACCTACGTTAGGGGGGGCAACATGCTTTACTCAGTTGACTGATTTAAATGTTAATCTCGGGCTTCCCTGGTGGTGCAGTGGTTAGGAATCTGCCTGCCAATGCAGGGGACACAGGTTCAAGCCCTGGTCCAGGAAGATCCCATATGCCATGGAGCAACTAAGCCCATGTGCCACAACTACTGAGCCTGTGCTCTAGAGCCTATGAGCCACAACTACTGAAGCCTGTGTGCCTAGACCCTGTGCTCCGCAACAAGAGAAGCCATCACCACGAGAAGCCCATGCACCTCAATGAAGAGTAGCCCCCCACTCACCACAACTAGAGAGAGCCCGCGCGCAGTAACGAAGACCCAACACAGCCAAAAATAAACAAATAAATAAATTTAAAAAAATAAATGTTAATCTCATCAAAAAGCACCCTACAGAAACACCCAGAATAATGTTTGACTAAATATTTAGGCACCCCATGGACCAGTCAAGTTGACACATAAAATTAACCATTACAGGTAGTATGGACCTCTCAACAATATTAAGTCTTCCAATCTGTGTACACAGATGCCTTGCCATTTATTTGTGTCTTCTTTAGTTTCTTTTGGCAATGTTTTGTAGTTTTCAGTGTACGTCTTTATTCATTTATTTATTTATTTTTGGCTGCATTGGGTCTTTGTTGCTGTGCACAGGCTTTCTCTAGTTGCGGCAAGTGGGGGCTACTCTTTGTTGTGGTGCGCAGGCTTCTCATTGCAGTGGCTTCTCTTGTTGTGGAGCACGGGCTCTAGGGACATGGGCTTCAGTAGTCGTGGCTCGCAGGCTCTAGAGCGCAGGCTCAGTAGTTGTGGCGCACGGGCTTAGTTGCTCTGCGGCATGCGGGATCTTCCCGGACCAGAGCTCGAACCCATGTCCCCTGCATTGGCAGGCAGATTCTTAACCACTGCACCACCAGGGAAGTCCCAGTGTACAAGTCTTTCAACTCCTTGCTTAAGTTTATTCCTCGGTATTTTATTCTTTTTGATGCTATTGTCAATGGAATTGTTTTCTTAATTTCCTTTGCAGATTGTTCATTGTTAGTGTATAGAAATATAACTGATTTTTGTTGTTGATTTTGTGTCCTACAACTTTGTTGAATTTATTAGTTCTAACAGTTTTGTGTGTGTGTGTGTGTGTGTGTGTGTGTGTGTAATCTTTTGGGTTTTCCATGTACAAAATCATGCTATCTGCAAACAGAGATAATTTTACTTCTTTCTGATTTGGATGCCTTTTATTTCTTTTTCTTGCCTAACTGCTCTGGCTAAGACTTCCAGTATGTTGAATATAAGTGGCGAGAGTGGGCATCCTTGCCTTGTTCCTTATCTTAGAAGAAGAGCTTTCCGTTTTTCACCATTGAGTATGATGTTAGCTGTGGACTTTTCATATATGGCCTTTATTATGTTGAGGTAATTTCCTTCTACTCCTAGTTTGTTGAATGTTTTTATCATGAAAGACGGTTGAATTTTTCAAGTGCTTTTTACACATCTATTGAGATGATCATGTGATTTTTATCCTTAATTCTGTTAATGTGTTTTATTACATTGATTGATTTTTGTATGTTAAACTATCCTTGCATCCAAGGGATAAATCCCATTTGGCCATGACACATAGTCCTTTTAATGTGCTGTTGAATTCATTTTGCTAGTATTTTGTTGAGGATTTTTGCATCTGTATTCATCTGGGAAACTGGTCTGTAGTTTTCTTTTCTTTTGGTGCCTTTGATATCAGGGTAATGCTGGCCTCGTAAAATGAGTTTGGAAGTGTTCCCCCTCCTCTTCAGTTTTTTCGAAGCATTTGAGAAAGATTGGTATTAATTCTTTAAATGTTTGGTAGACTTCTCTAGTGAAGCTATCTGTTCCTGGTCTTTTTGTAGGGAGGTTTGTGATTACTGATTCAATCTCATTATTTTTTATTGGTCTGTCAGGCTTTCTATTTCTTCTTCTTCTTTTTTTTAAACAGTCATGAGCCTTTTCTTTTCTTTTCTTTTCTTTTAAAGAGCTCCTGACTTATTTATTTATTTATTTATTTATTTATATATTTTTTGCTGTGTTGGGTCTTCGTTTCTATGCAAGGGCTTTCTCTAGTTGCGGCGAGCGGGGGCCACTCTTCATCGCGGTGCGCAGGCCTCTCACTGTCGTGGCCTCTCTTGTTGCGGAACACAGGCTCCAGACGCGCAGGTTCAGTAGTTGTGGCTCACGGGCCTAGTTGCTCCGCGGCATGTGGGATCTTCCCAGACCAGGGCTCGAACCCGTGTCCCCTGCATTGGCAGGCAGACTCTCAACCACTGCGCCACCAGGGAAGCCCTCTATTTCTTCTTGATTCAGTTTGATAGATTGTGTGTTTCTAGGAATTTATTCATTTCTCCTAGGTTGTCCAATTTCTTGCCACACAATTATTCATAATATTCTCTTATAAATTCTGTTTGTTTTCTGTGGCATTGGTTGTAATACCCCCTCTTTTATTTCTGATTTTAGTTATTTTAGTCTTCTTCTCTTTTTTTCTTAGTTAATCTAGTTAAGTATTTGTCAGTTTTGTTGATCTTTTAAAAACCAAATCTTAGTTTTGTTGATTTTTTCTGTTGTCTTTTCTATTCTATATTTCTTTTATCTCTGCTTTAATCTTTATTATTTCCTTCCTCTGCTAGATTTGGGTTTAGTTTGTTCTTCTTTTTCTAGCTCCTTGAGGTGTAAAATTACGTAGTTGATTTAAGATCTTTCTTCCTTTTTAGTGTATGCATTTACAGTTATAAACTCCCAGCATTGCTTTCATTGTACCCCATAACTTTTGGTATGTTTTGTTTCCATCTTCTTCTGTCTCAAGGTATTTTCTAATTTCCCTTGTGACTTCTTTTTTGACCCATTGGTTGTTTAAGAGTGTGTTGTTAAATTTCCACATATTTGTGGATTTTCCAGTCTTCCTTGTGCTAGTGCTTTCTGGTTTCATTCCACTATGATCAGAAAAGATACTTTGTGTGATTTCACTTTTCTTGGATTTCTTTTTTTTTTTTTTTTTTAATTTTTTTTTTTATTTATTTATCTATTTATTTATTTATTTTTGGCTGAGTTGGGTCTTTTGTTGCTGCGCGCTGGCTTTCTCTAGTTGCGGCGAGCGGGGGCCACTCCTCGTTGCGGTGCGCGGGCCTCTCATTGCAGTGGCCTCTCTTGTTGTGGAGCACGGGCTCTAGGCGCGTGGGCTTCAGTAGTTGTGGCTCGCGGGCTCTACAGCTCAGGCTCAGCAGTTGTGGTACACGGGCCCAGCTGCTCCGCGGCATGTGGGATCCTCCCAGAGCAGGGCTCGAACCCGTGTCCCCTGCATTAGCAGGCGGATTCCTAACCACTGCGCCACCAGGGAAGCCCTGGATTTCTTAAGACTTGTTTTGTGGGTTAACATGTAGTCTATCCTGGAGAATGTTCCATTTACATATGGGAATATATTCCACTGTTGTTGGGTGGAGTGTTCTGCATATGTTGTTAAGTCCAACTGGTCTATAGCATTGTTGGGTCCTCTATTTCCTTGTTGATCTTCTGTCTGGTTGTTTTATCCATTACTGAAAGTGGGATATTGCAGTCTTCTACTAATATTGTGTTGCAATTTATTTCTCCCTTCAGTTATGTCAAAATTTCCTTCCTATATTTGGGAGTTCCAAGGTTTGGTGTATAAGTTTGTATAGTTGTTATATCTTGTTGATGAATTTACCCTTTTAACATTATATAATGTCCTTGGTCTCTCGTTACTGTTTTTGATTTCAAGCCCATTTTATCTGATATTAGTATAGCCATTCCTGTTCTCTTTTTGCATGGAAAATCTGTTTCCATTCTTTCATTTTCAGCCTATGTGTGTTCTTAGATCTAACGCGAATTTCTTGTAGACAGTGTATATGGATCCTGTTTTTTTTCCTAATCCATTCAGCAAATATACATATCTTGGGAAGTTTAATCCATTTACATTTAAAGTAATTATTTATAGGAAGGACTTACTATTCCCATTTTGTCAATTGTTTTCCATATGTCTTGTAGCTTTTTTTGTCTCTCCTTTCCTCTCTTATTGCTTTCCCTCCTGTTTTGTTGATTTTATTTTTTGTAGTGATACGTTTTAATCCCTTTCTCATTTCCTCGTGTGTATATTCTATAGATATTTTCCTTGTGGTTACCATTGCAATTACATAAAACATCTTAAAGTTATAACATTCTATTTTAAATGGATAAAAACAACTTCAATTATATACAAAAACTGTACTCCTTCACAGCTCCACCCCCTATTTATGGTATTAATAATATACATCTTTATATATTGTATACCCATTAACATAGGTTTATAATTATTTTTATGTTTTTGTCATTTAATTCTGTGCACCCAAATTACCATAGTGTTTGGTGCATGTATTTGCCTTTACCAGAGAATCATATTTTGACATGGCTTCATATTGCTGTTTACCATCCCTTTGTTTCAATTTGAAGGACCTCCTTTAACCCATCTCATGGAGCAGGTCTAGCAGTAAAGAACTCCCTCAGCTTTTGCTTATCTGGGAAAGTCTTCCAGTCTTGTTGAAGTGGGGCCCAGTACCTGAGATGGCTGTGCAAGGGCAATAGTGGGCAGCTGTGTGGGTGAGGGTATCTTCCCTTCATCTCTGTCTCTGTCTCTGCCTCTCTTCCTTGTATCCTCTTGGATGATAAACCTTTCTATGAAGAAAGATTAAAAAGCACATACAAGTTTAAAAATAACCTAACTGCCCTACCTACAGTTTTGGTTGGCACAGAACCCACTTTCTAAAGTACCACAGACAATAATTTGACCAAATGTTTCACCACCACATACCTAAGAGTGACAACTTTTCAGCCTGCCATAGCTTTACCATTATGGCTCCAAGCCCAACCCTTTCTAGTCAGCCAATTCTAAAACTTTAGATTCTGTAACTTGCAGCTTGCACTTTTTTTTTTAGAAAGCTATTCTTTTTTTTTTTAAATTTACTTATTTATTTATTTATTTTTGGCTGTGTTGGGTCTTCGTTTCTGTGCGAGGGCTTTCTCTAGTTGTGGCAAGCGGGGGCCACTCTTCATCGTGGTGTGTGGGCCTCTCACTATCGCGGCCTCTCTTGTTGCGGAGCACAGGCTCCAGACGCGCAGGCTCAGTACTTGTGGCTCACGGGCCTAGTTGCTCTGCAGCATGTGGGATCTTCCCAGACCAGGGCTCGAACCCGTGTCCCCTGCATTAGCAGGCAGACTCTCAACCACTGCGCCACCAGGGAAGCCCGCAGCTTGCACTTTGAGGTACCAAATTCTAAATCAATTAGAATCTGAATTTAGCTCCAGTAACTGGGACTCCAAAAACAGTGGCTTAAGCAAATTAAGTTAAAAAAAATTTTTTCCGTTTAAGCTAAAGTCTGAAGATGGGCAATCAAGTGCTGAAATGGTACTTCATTATGTTTTCAGAAATTCAGACTCCTTTTGTATTTCTGCTCAAAGTTAGAATGGTCATTTAGCCTTCACGAGATGGTTGCCTGAGCTTCAGCTTTCACATCTGCCTTCAAGGCAGCAGAGAGGAAGAGAAGGTAAGGGCAAAAGGAGATTGGTCAATTGATTTAACTCCCCCACCCATGTTTCTTTACCATAAAATATATTTGTATAATCTTTTAGGTACTTTTAGGTAGGAAAGATGATACTCAGATTTCACTGCTAGGTTCAGCAGAGTATAATGTCAAAGAATGATATATCCAGTGTGGAATAGGCAGTGGTACATCGAAACAAAAGTTAAACAAAGAGCACTCAATCTGCAAAGGAATTTATAATAATAATTTAAAGCTTCATGAACTAAGATCATTCCAATTTAAAACACTAAGAAATAAGACCATCACGAAAAACAAAATCAACTTCTGAGGGTAAGAAAAGGAATGTAGGGCAAACAAGAAGAAAATTAACATCTGCTGAGTTATAAGTATGAGCTTATCATAAGATGGACATTAATTATTATTCAGTGGCAAACCTTGCAAATACAAAATAAAATCCAAATCATTGGTCATGTAGTAAAAATTTTACCTGAAATGAAGGCAAAGTGATAGATTCTGGTTCTGGCTTGTCAAATATTTCCTGCACTAACATTATCTACAGAAGCATCTGGCCAACTTGTACCTAGTGACTCCTTATGCATGTTGAATGGGGTTCAGGTAAAATGATGCTATGTACATGCTGTGTACAAAGCTGAAAGAGCATTCGCCATCCTGTGGGAGTTAACAGTATACAATGGAGGTCTAGGTTTCATATCTTTGTTTCTTTATCATAATTCAAATGCATTTCTGGGCATGATTTTTATTTTGCAAAATGAATATGTGCCCCAGGCTTACACTTAACAACAATGATAAAATAAAACTCTAGCTTTGGGGACTTTCCTGGTGGCACAGTGGTTGGGAATCCGTCTGACAATGCAGGGGACACGGGTTCGAGCCCTGGTCTGGGGAGATCCCACATGCTGCAGAGCAGCTAGGCCCGTGCGCCACAACTACTGAGCCTGCACTCTGGAGCCTGCGAACCGCAACTACTGAGCCTGCGTGCCACAACTACTGAAGCCCGCAAACCTAGAGCCTGTGCTCCACAACAGGAGAAGCCACGGCAATGAGAAGCACACGCACTGCAATGAGGAGTAGCCTCCGCTTGCTGCAACTAGGGAAAGCCCGCACGCAGCAACGAAGACCCAATGCAGCCAAAAAAAAAAAAAAAAACCCCTCTAGCTTTGAGGAGCTGACACACACCACCCCAGCTGCGGGACATTACCTTGTGGGACATACTGAGATCACCTTGCTTCCTGAGGAATTTTCCCAAAACCTCTATGTACCAACTTCCACTTATGTCTCATTGGCCAGAATTTAGTCATGTGCTTATCCCCCTTTGAGGAAGCCTGGGAAATGTAGCTTTTTAGCTGGAACATATTGCTGCCCCCAACAAAATCAGGGTTTGTTAACAAGGAAGAAGGAAAGAAAAGATCTCGTGGGCAACTCTAACTAGTTGGGGCAGAAAGGAATTTATCCCCTGCAGAATTGTTAGAAGGGCTATAGAAGAAGCTCTAGGCAAAGCCCTCAGAAACATTGCTGCTTAATTGGTCTGATTAACCTCAGAAACACTGCCTCTGTTGCCATCCATGCCAGGGAAACCGATGACCTCTGCCCAGCTGTTTTCTCATGTCACTTCCAAATCAAAGCCTTCCATGGATGTACCTTATTGGTGAGAACCAGATCACAGGCTTGCAAGGGACGTTGGGAACTGTAGTTTAAGAAAATTACCTGAAGAAGATGGGATTCACAGTAGTGGTGAGTAAGCATATTTCATTGATTCTAACACAGGCATTTTTTTTTTTTTTACATTTTCATGTCTCTGAAATCAGCATACTTTTGATAGTCAGTGATGTCTTTTGGCCATCTGGCAGTTTTATGATGTAGTTGTCATTGCTTGTACATACATGAAACCCCCTTAGAAAGCATCTCCATTGAAAGGGTGCAGATGGGATCTCAGTAGCTCTTTATAAATGCTGTCCCACCAAAGAATTGCATAGGCGTGCAAAACCAGCAACACAGAGTACTCTGAGTTGAAAAAGGACTCATAAAAGTTCTATACTAAATATAAAGGACTTCTAGAAATGTTACAAATAAATAACTGATTTATTTTGCTTTTCTGTGTATTTCCAAGAGATTTACACCTAAATAAATGTAAATGAGATCTTTCAATAAGAACAAGATAAAAAAAAATCTAAATGATAAGGAAAAAAAAACCTAACTATTGACCCTATTACAACACTCTCAGGAATTTAGCCTGAGGAAGTCATTTAAAGAAAAAAATTCTCTATGTATAAGGAAGCAGTGTTATTTATAAGGGCAAAAAACCCCGATAGCAACTTAAATGTTCAACAATGACAACCACAAGAGCTACTAATATCTGTTGAAACTTTACTATGTGCCAGGCCCTCTATATACATTATCTCATTTGATTCTCACAACAGCCATGTGAGGTAGATACTAACCTTATCCCTATTTTATATATGAGGCACAAACATGTGATAACTTGTCCGAGGTCAGACAGCTAGTAGGTGGTGGAATCAGGATTTAAACTCTGGTCTCTGGGTTTATACAGATCTAAACCTGTGTTATGCAACTATTAGAAAATGAAGTATGTTGCAATAAAAAAGATGCACAGTTCTGAGCAGAAACTCAAGAAGTCTGCAAAATATCTAAAAAAGTGTTGTATTAAAACATGAATGTCCAGGATGGGTTTCTGGGGACCAGTGGTTCCAGTGGCTCTGAATCTTTTTTGGGTTATGAGACCTGTGTTAGTTTGTTCAAGTTGCCAAAACAAAACACCACAAGCTGGGTGGCCTAAACAACAGACATTTAGTTTCTCATGGTTCTGGATACTAGAAGTCCAAGATCAAGGTGCCAGCAAATTCAATTCCTGGCGAGAGCTCTCTTCTTATATTGCAGATGGCCACCTTCTCACTGTTTCCTCACATGACATTTCTTTTGTGTGTGTAGGGAGAAAGAGAGAGAGAGAGATTTCTGGTATCTCTTCCTCTTATAAGGATATCAGTCCTGTGGGATTAGGGCCCCAATCTTATAACATCATTTAACCTTAATTACCCTCCTCAAGGCTCCATCTCCAAATTCAGTCACATTGAGGGTTAGGGCTTCAAGATAGGAATTTTGGGGCAACACAATTCAGTCCACAGCAGGACTTGTTTGAGAATCTGATGAAAGCTCTGTACACCCTCCCAAGAAGACTGTATACATTGTCTCGCATAATTTTGCACACAAGTTCAGGAAGTTCTTGGACCCCAGGTTGAGAACCACTGTTCTAGGCCACCTTCCTCTTTTCACAGATGGAGAAACAGGGTTCAGAAAGGGGAAGTGCTTTTCAGCAGGTTAGGAGGGAGCCAGGTCTCCTGATTCCTCATCTAGTGCTTGCCCTACCTTACTCTGACTTCTGTTAGGCCTGTTAGGTCAACAATCCGTGGTGACCCCAGCACACCACAGATCCTGTGGACACAGTGAAGGGGATAGTCACTTCTTCACCTGGAATGCTCACGTGAGTTAACAAGCTTCTAGCTGTAACTGACAGCAAATGGGACAGATTTCAGTGCTTTGAACTAGTCGGGAGGTTGGGAAGAAACTGCACCAACTTCGACATACGTCCACAAGAGGTCTGAGCGTGAGGAGATGGAGGCGCTTCTGTTCTGATAAAGGAAAAAGCGGGGACTGAAGAAGTACAGTTGAACTGTCTGGTGGCTTTCACATGGCACTGTCCCTCTACTCTCAGATTCATTTGTACACTGCTCAGGGGTAGACCTATTAGATTTCTCCATGAGATCGTCTAACTCTACCATTCTGTACTTCTATGATTCTGGGGCAGGAACCATGGGGGGAATGATCAGTTGAGGCATTTGGGTTCTAGAATTATGGTCAAAATAATTTTTTTTTCAAAATGTCTTCTAATGGTATAATAGAATTAGCAATAAAGCAAATGTAGCTTAAAGAGATGAAAAATCCCCAACAAGAATCTGAGAAGGGGACTTCTCTGGTGGTCTAGCGATTAAGACTCTGCACTTCCACTGCAGGTGGTGCAGGTTCAATCCCTGGTCGGGGAACTAAGATCCTGCATGCTGCGCGGCCTGGCCAAAAACAAACAAAAAAAAGAATCTGAGAAGATCCTTTAAATATTTAGTCATTTAAAGTTTCAACATAAATGCTTCCTTAATTTCTGCTGCAGGCCCATCTTTAAGTAAGGGAGGTGAATTATGATAGCTGGAATTCTAAACAATGAGGTTAGAGGATGGGGCAGTATTTGTAAAGGAAGTGCTATTTATCTTTAGGCAGAGGGCTGGTCCCAGAGAATCATTTTTGTTTCATTTCATCAATCAGTGAGATTTAAAAAAAGAAGGCATTCCTCCTATTGACCCTGTCAATGCCACAAACCAGTGTGGAGCCTTCCCTTGGGGGAACACAAGACTAGAAACAAAAGCAGGGGCACTCACTGTGGGGTGGAAGCTAACATTTCAGGAAAATTCTAGCTTTGCTCCCCACAAAGAACAGGGGAAGGGCTTGAAGGGCTGCGCACAACCGCCTGCTGCTTCTCTGCCTGGGTGTGTGTGTGTGTGTGTGTGTGTGTGTGTGTGTGTGTGTGTGTGTGTGTGTGTGTGGAGCACGCCTTGTCTAGCTCATCAATGGTCTCAGTTTCTGTCTGAGGAGAAAGACGAAGAAAAGAGTTGTTGCTGGGGGAGCAGGGGTGAAGGTTGGTGTTAAGATAGAAGCGTCAGGCAAAGGAGATGCAGCTCATCAAAACCACCACCATCACCACCACGTTTATGGGTACAAATAACTCCCTCAGTCCCAGGGGTTAATTGGCTAATCACGAAGAACAGGAGAACTCCAAAGGCATGGCATCTGGCCCTTCCCTACAAACAGTCTTAAACACTACTGCCCTCTGCTGGTCAAATAGGTGTATTACAATGCAGGCACATTGCCCTGGTTTTTTTGCCTTCGTTTCTTTTCCTCAGGCTCTTGGTGCTCCACCTCTGAGAGGAAGTGGATGGGGAGGGGAGAAATCTCTGAGAAATTGTAACCAAAGTGCAACTTCTGTGGGTTTCAGCACAAGTTCACAATAATTCTGAATGAAAATGTACTGTCCAAATATGGAATATTTATTAAAAATTGAGATTGATATTATAAGTATGTAAGCATCATTCTTATTATTTTTAGTAAAATCTGTGAGTTCTTGAAAATAAGACTATTAATATAAATGAAATAAGATTACTAATCTCAATGAGATATGTTATAAATAAAGGAAATAATTTTGGTTCTACTTCTGGTTAGAACATAATTACAATATGCTTATACTGGGATGTTATTTCCCTTAGCATTATTTTTTCTCCATTTGTAGTGAAAGGTAACATAGATAGAGAAAAGGTCATAATATATATGCGTAGTTTAATAAATGGTTATTGAGTGTACACCCCCAAGTCACAGAAGAGGATACTGTCAGCTTCCCCCAAGGCTCCTGAAGTTTCCCTGTCTTATCTTAGTCCCATTCCTTCTCCGAAGAAAATATCCACACTCCTACTTTTGTGACCACCCTTTCTTCCCTTTTCCTCAAGGTTTTATATCCTATATATGTGTCTTTAAATGGTATGAGTAAGTGTTGCCAGTTATTTACAGTTATATGAATGGAAGTATTAAATATATCTGTGTTGTTTCTTGCTTCTTTCACTCAGTGTTAAATTTGTAAGATTCATTCCTATTCTGTGTAGTGGAAATTTGTACATTTTTGCTGATGAAATAATAGTTCTTCATTTGAATATGACACAATTTATTGATCCAGTGCATGAAAGTGGAAATTTGTGTTGTTTCCATATTTGGTAAAATGGTAGATCTTAAGTTAAGAGTTCTTATCACCAAAAAATGCAGTAATAAATAACATGGAAGGAGGAAAATTTTGGAGGTGATGTATAGGTTAATGGCATAGACTGTGGTGATGGTTTCACAGATGTATACTTAAGACTCAACAACTTGCATATATAATATACGCTTTTTTGTACATCCAAAAAATGCATTGAAGTAAATTTAAAAGATAGTAAGATGATATTATGAGGCAACTGAATATTCATAGTATCAAAGTAATGACACAGAAATAAATTGTTTACTACAAAAAAGGGACATGTTAATATAACAATGGAGTCATTTGGAGCAGAGCCCTGAACAAACAGTCAAAGTGAACATCACCAGTTGTGGGACAAACTGACATCAAGAATATCCTGATGGGGACTTCCCTGGTGGTGCAGTGGTTAAGAATCTGCCTGCCAATGCAGGGGACATGGGTTCAAGCCCTGGTCTGGGAAGATCCCACATGCCGCGGAGCAACTAAGCCCGTGCGCCACAACTACTGAGCCTGTGCTCTAGAGCCCGCGAGCCACAACTACTGAGCCCACGTGCCACAACTACTGAAGCCCGCGCCCCTAGAGCCCATGCTCCACAAGAGAAGCCATCGCAATGAGAAGCCCGCGCACTGCAACAAAGAGTAGCCCCTGCTTGCTGCAACTAGAGAAAGCCCACATGCAGCAACAAAGACCAGTGCAGCCAAAAATAAATAAAAAATAAATAAATTTTAAAAATTATATATATATATATAAAAGAATATCCTGATGTCAGGGAGGAGTGGCCAAGATGGCAGAGTAGGAAGGCCCTGAGCTCACCTCTTCCCATGGGCACACGAAAATTACGCTATTTACAGAGCAACTATTGATGAGAAAGACTGGAAGACTAGGAGAAAATATCTTACACAATCAAAATATGAAGAAGGAACCACAACGAGATGGGTAGGAGGAGAAGAGATGTAGTATAGTCAAGACTCATACCCCCCAGGTAGGCAACACACAAATGGGAGGATAATTACACTTGCAGAGGTTCTTCCCAAGGAGTGAAGGGTCTGAGCCCCACATCAGGCTCCTTAGCCCAGGGGTCCTGCACAGGGAAGATGATCCCCCAGAATATTTGGCTTTGAAGGCCAGCGTGGATTACTTTTGGGAGAGCCAGAGGGCTGTGGGAAATAGAGATTCCACTCTTAAAGGATGCACACAAAATCTCACACATTCCAGGAGCCAGGGCTGAAGCAGTAATTTGAAAGGAGCCTGGGTCAGACCCACCTGATGATCTTGGAGAGACTCCCAGAGAGGCAGAGAACAACTGTAGCTCACCCTGGGACATAGACACTGGAGGCAGCCATTTTGGGGAGCTAATTCTGCCATGTGGACACTGGGTGCTGGCAAGCACCACTTTGGAATCCTCCCTCTAGCTTATTAGCACCAGTGCCCAGACCTGCCCATCAGCCTTTAGGCACAACTACTGGGATGCCTCAGGCCACACAGCTAGCTGGGCGGGAACATAGTCCCATCCACCAGCAAGCCAGGTGACTATAGACTTCCTGAGCCCATAGGTCCCCAGGACTCAGCCCTGTTCAGTAGAGGGCCCAGGATCTGGCCCCCAATTACAGTGTGCCAACCCTAGCCCTGATGCTGAAAACTTGGCCTCTGTGCACCAGTGCTGAATCGAATCTCAGAGAGAGTTTTGGGTGAAGTAGAAAAGGATAGCTTTATTGCTTTTCCAGGCAAAGGGTTACACAGTGGGCTCGTGCCTCTCAAAATTGTGTGTCCCAACCCAGGAGGATTTGGTGAGGAGTTTTATAGTAATAGTTCAAGGGTGGGGTTGCTGACAAGATTAGGGTGTGTGCCTGGCCTGCACTCCTTTAATCTGGTCTCGGGTAATATCTTGATGGGATTCTCTGGTTCCTTTAGTCTGGCCTCAGGTGGTCTTCTCTGGTATGAAGAATGCTGACATCTTCCATTTGTTGGGGGTTTTAGTTCTATAAAGAGCTCAAAAGATATTATGTGTATCCCTGAGGCAGAACCAGGACCCTGCCCCAAGGCTGCACTATTGTCTCTTGGCTGCTCCTCCCTTGTCGCTGTATCCCCTCCCTTCCCTGATTAGCAACTGTTTGAATCTGTCCTTTGGGACTCAGGGAAGGTCATGGAGGCTGGAGTCTGTTCCCTACAAACAAGGAGCGGCAGACATGGAAAAGTTTCCATGCCCAGGAGCCCCAAAGGGTCCTGCTTGGTTTCAGCCCTGGGACGACCAGGGCGCTGCAGTCAGAGACCCTGTGACCAGGGTTTGTGCACCAGCAGGCCCAGACCAGCTCCAAGAAACTTGGATGCCTCAGCCAGCTGCCCCAAGATCCAGCCCCACTCACCAGCAGGAAAACACCAGCTTTGAGACACCCTGGACCTGGCACTCACCCACTCCAGAACATGGCTCCACACACCAGTGGGCCAGCAATAGCCACAGGGCCCCATGTGACCCAACCTTGCCCACCAGTGGATGGCAGCCTCTGCACAAGGCAGGGCTTGGCAACCAGTGAGACTGGGGGTCAGCCACCACTACCAGACCACTTATACCAGTTAGCCTGTCACAACAGAAGCACCCATGTGGCCCACATAGGGGGCACCCCTAAAGCACATAGCTCTGGTGACCAGAGGGTAGTGTGCTGCTGAGACACATAGGATGTCTCCTACAAAAAAAGGCACTTCTCCAAGGTTGGGAAACATAATCAACCTACCAAATGCATAGGAATAAAAAAGCAAATTAGGCAGAATGAGGTGACAGAGGAACATGTTCCAAATGAAGGAACAAGATAAAACCCCAGAAGAACTAAGTGAAGAGGAGATAGGCAATCTACCCAATAGAGAACTCAAGGTAATGATCATAAAGATGAACAAAGAACTCAGGAGAAGATTGGATGAACAAATTGAGAAGTTAGGAGTTTTTAAGAGAAACGTAGAACATATAAAGAACAACCAAACAGAGATGAAGAGTACAATAAGTGAAATGAAAAATACACTTCAAGGGTAGGTTGGATGATACAGAGGAGTTGGATCAACAAGCTGGAAGACAGTAGCGGAAATCACTGAAGCTGAACAGAAAAAAGAAAAAAGAATAAAAAGAAATGAGGACAGTTTAAGAGACCTCTGGGACAACATCAAGCATAGAAACATTGGGGTTCTAGGGGTCCCAGCAGGAGAAGAAAGAGAGAAAGGGGCAGACATATTTGAAGACATAATAGCTGAACACTCCTCTAACCTGGGAAAGGAAATGGACATCCAGGTACAGGAACACAGAGAGTCCCAAACAGAAAGAGGACCACACCAAGACACATAGTAAATAAAATGGCAAAAATTAAAGAAAAGAGAGAGTATTAAAAGCAGCAAGGGAAAAGCAACAAGTTACAAACAAGGGACTTCTCAGCAGAAACTCTGCAGGCCAGAAGGGAGTGGCACAATACATTTAAAGTGATGAAAGGACAGACTTCCCTGGTGGTGCAGTGGTTAAGAATCCGCCTGCCAATGCAGGGTACATGGGTTCGAGCCCTGGTCTGGGAAGGTCCCACATGCCACGGAGCAACTAAGCCCATGTGTCACAACTACTGAACCTGTGTGCCACAACTACTGAAGCCCGTGCCCCTAGAGCCCGTGCTTTGCAACAAGAGAAGCCGCCACAATGAAGAGTAGCCCCGCTTGCCACAACTAGAGAAAGCCCACGCGCAGCAACGAGACCCAACGTGGCCAAAAATTAAAAAAATTAAATCTTTAAAAAAAAAAAGTGGTGAAAGGGGAAAACCTGCATCCAAGAATACTCTACCAGCAAGGCTTTCCCTCAGATTTGAAGGAGAGATCAAAAGCTTTACAGACAAGCAAAAGCTAAAAGAGTTCATTACCACCAAATCTGACTTCTCTAAGCAAAACAGAAAAGACACAACTAGAAACATGAAAATGATGAAAGGAAAAATCTCACTGATAAAGGCAAATATACAGTAAAGGTAGTACATCAATCACTTACAAAGCAGAAGGTTAAAAGACAAAAGTAGTAAAATCATCTATATCTGCAATAAGTAGTTAAGGGATACACCAAACAAAAAGATGGAAAATATGATGTCAAAAACAGTAAACATGAGGAGGGGAGTAAAAATGCGGGGTCGTTAAAATGCGTTTGAACTTAAGAGGTCAGCAACTTAAAATAATCAGATAGATACAAAGAGATATGCACAGTGTAGGGAATGTAGTCAATAGCTATGTACTATCTTTGTATGGTGACTTAATGTAACTACAATTATCGTGCTGACCATTTTGAAATGTATAGAAATAGTAAATCACTATGTTGTGTAACAGGAACTAACATAGTGTTGTAGGTCAACTATACTTCAAAAACAAACAAACAAACAAACAAACAAACTTGGAGAAAAAGAGATCAGATTTGCGCTTCCCAAAGGCTAGGGGTGGCGGAGGGGAATTGGATGAAGGTGGGCAAAAGGGACAAACTTCCAGTTATAAGATAAGTAAGTACTACGGATGTAATGTACAACATGATAAATATAATTAACACTGCCATATGTTACATATGAAACTGGTTAAGAGAGTAAATCCTAAGAGTTCTCATCATAAGAAAAATTTTTTTTCTTTAATTTTGTACCTGTATAAGACAATGGGTGTTCACTAGACTTACTGTGATAATACTTTCATATTGTATGTAAGTCAGATCATTATGCTGTACACCTTAAACTTATACAGTGCTGTATGTCAAATATATCTGAATAAAACTGGAAAAAAAGAGAATATCCTGATGCCACACACTGAGAAGACATCACCTATGTAATATTCCTGCCAAAATGTTTAACCTGATGGAATCAGGAAGCAGAAATCAGACAAACCCAATTCGAGAAGCTTTCTGAAAAACACCTGGATTGGATCTTTAAAAATGTCAATATGTCATGCAAGACCAAAAAAAGTCTAGGAAATTGTTATACTCTAAAGGACACTCAAGACACTTGACAACCAAATGCACTGCATGAACTTTATTTGGAAACAAGATTTATTTAAGAAATCAGGTACAAAAACAATATTGGGACAATCGGACATTTTGAGTGAGGATCATATAGTAGGTAATTGTATTGTCTCAAAGTTAAATTTTCTGAGCATGATAATTGCATTAAGATTTTGTAGCAGACAAATCTTTTTCTTAAGAGATACATGCTGAAATATTTGGAGAAGATATACTGCAATGTCTTAAAGTAACTCCAATGATTCAACAAAACAGAGAGAGAGAGACAGACAGAGAGACAGAGAGAGAAACAGAGAATATGACAAATGTGACAAAATATTAATAACGGGTGAGTCCAGGTGAAGGATGTTTGGGTGTTCTGTGCAATTTTCTTGCAACTACTATCTATAGGAGAGATATTTTCAAAAATAAAATTTGGGGGAAAAAGAGGATATTATGGGCCATTTTATTCCAAACAATTTGAAAACTTAGGAAAAGGTGACCACTTTTTAGAAAAAAATAACTTGCCAAAACTGACTCAAGAAAGAATAGCCAACCTGAATTGTTCCAGGTAACCATAAAGAAATTATACCAGTAGTCAAAACACCTTTCACAAAAAAACCTCCAGGCTTCCCCACTGAATTCTGATAAACATCCTAGGCATAAATATTTTCAACTTGACACAAAATCTGAGAAAAAATAGAAAAGGTGGGATACTTCCAACTCATTTCCTGAGGATGGAATAACCTTGATATTAAATCCTGTCAAGGACAGTTTGAGAAAGGAAAATCATGGGTCAATCACACACTCATGGCATAGAAGCAAGAATCAGAAACAGAATATTAGCGAACTGAATCCTACAGGATATAAAAAAGGAAAATACATAATATGCTGTGACTGGATTCATTCCAGGAATACAAACTTGATTTAATTTCAGAAAATAAGGTAATATAACAATCCACGTTATCAGATTATGGGAGAAAACCATGTTTAGAAAAAATAAATATTAAATGTCAATATCTGTTCATAATGTACTTCTAAAAAATTTATTGGGGCGGAGCTTCAAGATGGCAGAAGAGTAAGACATGAAGATCACTTTCCTCCCCACAGATACATCAGAAATACATCTACATGTGGAACAGCTCCTACAGAACACCTACTGAACGCTGGCAGAAGACCTCAGACCTCCCAAAAGGCAAGAAACTCCCCACGTACCTGGGTAGGGCAAAAGAAAAAAGAAACAACAGAGACAAAAGAATAGGGACGGGACCCGCACCAGTGGGAGGGAGCTGTGAAGGAGGAAAGGTTTCCACACACTCGGAAGGCCCTTCGCGGGCGGAGACTGCGGGAGGCGGAGGGGGGAAGCTTCGGAGCCACGGAGGAGAGCGCAGCCACAGGGGTGCGGAGGGCAAAGCGGAGAGATTCACGCACAGAGGATTGGTGCCGACCAGCACTCACCAGCCCGAGAGGCTTGTCTGCTCACCCGCCGGGGTGGGTGGGAGCTGGGAGCTGAGGCTCGGGCTTCGGTCGGATCCCAGGGAGAGGACTGGGGTTGGCTGCGTGAACACAGCCTGAAGGGGGCTAGTGTGCCACAGCTAGCTGGGAGGGAGTCCGGGAAAAGGTCTGGAGCTGCCAAAGAGCCGCTTAAAGGAGCTCCAGAGACAGGCACGAGCTGCGGCTATGAGTGCGGAGAGATGGGCATGAGACGATAAGGCTGCTGCTGCAGCCACCAAGAAGCCTGTGTGCAAGCACAGGTCACTATCCACACCACCCCTCCCTGGAGACTGTGCAGCCCACCACTGCCAGGGTCCCGTGATCCTGGGACAATTTCCCCGGGAGAACACACGGCGTGCCTCAGGCTGGTGCAACGTCATGCTGGCCTCTGCTGCCGCAGGCTCGCCTCGCATTCCGCACCCCTCCCTCCCCGTGGCCTGAGTGAGCCAGAGCACCCGAATCAGCCGCTCCTTTAACCCCGTCCTGTCTGAGTGAAGAACAGACGTCCTCAGGTGACCTACATGCAGAGGCGGGGCCAAATCCAAAGCTGAACCCCAGGAGCTGTGCGAACAAAGAAGAAAAAGGAAAATCTCTCCCAGCAGCCTCAGGAGGAGCAGATTAAATCTCCACAATCAACTTGATGTACCTGCATCTGTGGAATACCTGAATAGACAACGAATCATCCCAAATTGAGGGGGTGGATTGTGGGAGCAACGATACATATATATTTTGCCCTTTTTCTCTTTTTGTGAGTGTGTATGTGTATGCTTCTGTGTATGATTTTGTATGTATAGCTTTGCTTTTACCATTTGTCCTAGGGTTCTGTCTGTCTGGTTTTTTTTTTTTTTTTTTTAAGTATAGTTTTTAGCACTTGTTATCATTAGTGGATTTGTTTTTTGGTTTGGTTGCTCTCTTCTTTCTTTCTTTTTTTTCTTTTTTTCTTGCTTAAAAAATTTTAAATAATTATTTATTATTTTTTATTTTAATAACTATTTTATTTTACTATATTATATTTTATCTTCTTCTTTCTTTCTTTCTTTCTTTCTTTCTTTCTTTATTTTCTCCCTTTTATTCTGAGCTGTGTGGATGACAGGCTCTTGGTGCTCCAGCCAGGCATCAGGGCTGTGCCCCTGAGGTGGGAGAGTCAAGTTCAGGACACTGGTCCACAAGAGACCTCCCAGCTCCACGTAATATCAATATTAAATGCACCAACGTTCGAATTATAGGGGTCCCAGAAGAAGAAGAGAAAAAGAAAGGGACTGAGAAAATATTTGAAGAGATTATAGTTGAAAACTTCCCTATTATGGGAAAGGAAAGAGTTAACCAAGTCCAGGAAGCACAGAGAGTCACATACAGGATAAATCCAAGGAGAAACACGCAAAGACACATATTAATCAAACTATGACAAATTAAATACAAAAAAAATATTAAAGCAGCAAGGGAAAAACAACAAATAACACACAAGGGAATCCCCATAAGGTTAAGAGCTGATCTTTCAGCAGAAACTCTGCAAGCCAGAAGGGAGTAGCAGGACATATTTAAAGGGATGAAGGAGAAAAACCTACAACGAAGATTGCTCCACACAGCGAGGATCTCATTCAGATTTGATGGAGAAATTAAAACCTTTACAGACAAGCAAAAGCTAAGAGAATTCAGCACCACCAAAGCAGCTCTACAACAAATGCTAAAGGAACTTCTCTAGGCAGGAGACACAAGAGAAGTAAAAGACCTACAACAAAAAACCCAAACAATTAAGAAAATGGTAATAGGAACATACATATCGATAATTACCTTAAATGTAAATGGATTAAATGGTCCAAACAAAAGACATAGACTGGCTGAATGGATACAAAAACAAGACCCGTATATATGCTGTCTACAAGAGACCCATCTCAGACCTAGGGACACATACAGACTGAAAGTGAGGGGATGGAGAAAGATATTCCATACAAAAGGAAATCAAAAGAAAGCTGGAGTAGCAATTCTCATATCAGACAAAATAGACTTTAAAACAAAGACTATTACAAGGGACAAAGAAGGACACTACATAATGATCAAGGGATCAATCCAAGAAGAAGATATAACAATTGTAAATATTTATGCACCCAACATAGGAGCACCTCAATACATAAGGCAAATACTAACAGCCATAAAAGGGGAAATCGACAGTAACAGAATTAGAGTAGGGGACTTTAACACCTCACTTTCACCAATGGACAGACCATCGAAAATGAAAATAAATAAGGAAACACAAGCTTTAAATGATACATTAAACGAGATGGACTTAATTGATATTTATAGGACGTTCCATCCAAGAACAACAGAATACACATTCTTCTCAAGTGCTCATGGAACATTCTCCAGGATAGGTCATATCTTGGGTCACAAATCAAGCCTTGGTAAATTTAAGAAAATTGAAATCGTATCAAGTATCTTTTCTGACCACAACGCTATGAGACTAGATATCGATTACAGGAAAAAACCTGGAAAAAATACAAACACATGAAGGCTAAACAATACACTACTTAATAACCAAGAGATTATTGAAGAAGTCAAAGAGGAAATCAAAAAATACTTAGAAACAAATGACAATGAAAACACGACGACCCAAAACCTATGGGATGCAGCAAAAGCAGTTCTAAGAAGGAAGTTTATAGCAATAAAATCCTACCTGAAGAAACAAGAAACATCTCAAGTAAACAACCTAAGCTTACACCTAAAGCAATTAGAGCAAGAAGAATAAAAAACCCCCAAAGTTAGCAGAAGGAAAGAAATCATGAAGATCAGATCAGAAATAAATGAAAAAGAAATGAAGGAAACGATAGCAAATATCAATAAAACTAAAAGCTGGTTCTTTGAGAAGATAAACAAAATTGATAAACCATTAGCCAGACTCATGAAGAAAAAAAAGGAGAAGACTCAAATCAATAGAATTAGAAATGAAAAAGGAGAAGTAACAACTGACACTGCAGAAATACAAACGATCATGAGAGACTACTACAAGCAACATTATGCCAATAAAATGGACAACCTGGAAGAAATGGACAAATTCTTAGGAATGCACAACCTGCCGAGACTGAACCAGGAAGAAATAGAAAATATGAACAGACCAATCACAAGCACTGAAATTGAAACTGTGATTAAAAATCTCCCAGAAAACAAAACCCCAGACCAGATGGCTTCACAGGCGAATCCTATCAAACATTAAGAGAAGAGCTAACACCTATCCTTCTCAAACTCTTCCAAAATATAGCAGAGGGAGTAACACTCCCAAACTCATTCTACGAGGCCACTATCACCATGATACCGAAGCCGGGCAAAGATGTCACAAAGAAAGAAAACTGCAGGCCAATTGCACTGATGAACATAGATGCAAAAATCCTCAACAAAATACTAGCAAACAGAATCCAACAGCACGTTAAAAGGTTCATACACCATGATCAAGTGGGGTTTACTCCAGGAATGCAAGGATTCTTCAATATACGCAAATCAATCAATGTGATACACCATATTAACAAATTGAAGGAGAAAAAGCGTATGATCATCTCAATAGATGCAGAGAAAGCTTTCGACAAAATTCAACACCCATTTATGATAAAAACCCTCCAGAAAGTAAGCATAGAGGAAACTTTCCTCAACATAATAAAGGCCATATATGACAAACCCACAGCCAACATCATCCTCAATGGTGAAAAACTGAAAACGTTTCCACTAAGATCAAGAACAAGACAAGGTTGTCCACTCTCACCACTATTATTCAACATAGTTTTGGAAGTTTTAGCCACAGCAATCAGAGAAGAAAAAGAAATAAAATGAATCCAAATTGGAAAAGAAGAATTAAAGCTGTCACTGTTTGCAGATGACATGATACTATACAAAGAGAATCCTAAAGATGCTACCAGAAAACTTCTAGAGCTAATCAATGAATTTGGTAAAGTAGCAGGATACAAAATTAATGCACAGAAATCTCTTGCATTCCTATACACTAACAATGAAAAATCTGAAAGTGAAATTAAGAAAACACTCCCATTTACCCTTGCAACAAAAAGAATAAAATATCTAGGAATAAACCTACCTAAGGACACAAAAGACCTGTATGCAGAAAACTGTAAGACACTGATGAAAGAAATGAAAGATGATACAAATAGATGGAGAGATATACCATGTTCTTGGATTGGAAGAATCAACATTGTGAAAATGACTCTACTACCCAAAGCAATCTACAGATTCAATGCAATCCCTATCAAACTACCAAAGGCATTTTTCACAGAACTAGAGCAAAAAATTTCACAATTTGTATGGAAACACAAAAGACCCCGAATAGCCAAAGCTATCTTGAGAGAGAAAAACGGAGCTGGAGGAATCAGGCTCCCTGACTTCAGACTATACTACAAAGCTACAGTAATCAAGACAGTATGGTACTGGCACAGAAACAGAAATATAGATCAATGGATCAGGATAGAAAGCCCAGAGAGGAACCCATGCACATATGGTCACCTTATCTTTGATAAAGGAGGCAAGAATATATGGTGGAGAAAAGACAGCCTCTTCAATAAGTGGTGCTAGGAAAACTGGACATCTACATGTAAAAGAATGAAATTAGAACACTCCGCAGCACCGTACACAAAAATAAACTCAAAATGGATTAAAGACCTAAATGTAAGGCCAGACACTATCAAACTCTTAGAGGAAAACATAGGCAGATCACCCTATGACATAAATCACAGCAAGATCCTTTTTTATTTTTATTTTTTTATTTTTTATTTATTTATTTTTTCACACACACACACACACTGTATTTTATTTTTACAAGAGATAAATAGACTGACACCAAGCATTGTACATGGATGACCACAACAAAAGCAACAATGATTGCAATTACCAAACATGAAACACACTCATACTATGTCATAATATTGACATTCAGTCCAGTAATCCTCCAATGTAACAGCTCCTTTACTTTGCAGTGAAAATTGATTTGTATATTCTTTGCCTCTGAGTCCTTGTGGGATTTTTTTTTTTTAATTCAGACAGAAAGTCACAAAAATTATACTCATCCTCATCAGTTCACTCAGTCCCATGTAATTAATTTTTTTTTTCAACTTGATCTTTTGTTAGCACTTTTATGAGTTCATCAGTTTTTCATTAGAGTTCTGAAAATGCTTATTCATTCAGTTCAGCAGTACAGTGAGTTACCAGAAACCTGTACTTGTCAGAGTCTTTTTTTTTTTTTTTTTTTAAAGGGGGATTAAGAACAGCTGGAGTCAGCACTTATTTACTGCATCTGTGGAGACTTCTGAGAGGTAGACGAAAGGTTTTTTATTTATTTATTTATTTAGTTATTTATTTTTGGCTGTGTTGGGTCTTCATTTCTGCGCGAGGGCCCTCTCTAGCTGCGGCCAGCGGGGGCCACTCTTCATCGCGGTGCGCGGGCCTCCCACCATCGCGGCCTCTCTTGTTGCGGAGCACAGGCTCCAGACGCGCAGGCTCAGCAGTTGTGGCTCACGGACCCAGTCGCTCCGCGGCATGTGGGATCCTCCCAGACCAGGGCTCGAACCCGTGTCCCCTGCACCGGCAGGCAGACTCTCAACCACTGCGCCACCAGGGAAGCCCTTGTCAGAGTCTTTTCCATGAATTTCTTGAAGATGAAACCCTTTTATAGGAACATATTTGCAAAAGCATCAGAGTACACCCAGAACTGTCTGTAAATGACAAAAGACTTAAAAATGACCACAGTTAAAGATTTGATGGGGGCTTCCCTGGTGGCGCAGTGGTTGAGAATCTGCTTGCTGATGCAGGGGACACGGGTTCGAGCCCTGGTCTGGGAGGATCCCACATGCCGCGGAGCAACTGGGCCCGTGAGCCACAGCTACTGAGCCTGCGCATCTGGGGCCTGTGCTCTGCAACAAGAGAGGCCGCGATAGTGAGAGGCCCGCGCACCGCGATGAGGAGTGGCCCCTGCTCGCCGCAACTAGAGAAAGCCCTCGCACAGAAACGAAGACCCAACACAGCCAAAAATGAATGAATGAATGAATGAATGAATGAATTAAAAAAAAAGATTTGATGAAAGTTCATAATAAGGCAGTTGACAAGAAAATTAGTTATTTCTGAGATATACATTTTAAAGTAATAACTAGGATTATTACTTATAACATTATACCAGAACATATAAGGTTTTTAGAAATTTCATGTTATGTCTGAAACATTTATATTAACATATTTCCATATATATTTCCATACAAATACAAATATAAGATTTTTAGAAACTTCATGTAATGTCTGAAACATTTATATTAACATATTTCCATACAAATAACCCAATGAAAGTTTAGTATTGGTTGTTTTGTTTGTTTGTTTTTTTATACTGCAGGTTCTTATTAGGCATCAATTTTATACACATCAGTGTATACATGTCAATCCCAATCGCCCAATTCAGCACACCACCATCCCCACCCCACCGCAGTTTTCCCCCCTTGGTGTCCATATGTCCGTTCTCTACATCTGTGTCTCAAATTCTGCCCTGCAAACCGGCTCATCTGTACCATTTTTCTAGGTTCCACATACATGCATTAATATACGATATTTGTTTTTCTCTTTCTGACTTACTTCACTCTGTATGACAGTCTCTAGACCCATGCACTTCTCAACAAATGACTCAATTTCGTTCCTTTTTATGGCTGAGTAATATTCCATTGTATATATGTACCACAACTTCTTTATCCATTCGTCTGTTGATGGGCATTTAGGTTGCTTCCATGACCTGGCTATTGTAAATAGTGCTGCAATGAACATTCGGGTGCATGTGTCTTTTTGAATTACGGTTTTCTCTGGGTATATGCCCAGTAGTGGGATTGCTGGGTCATATGGTAATTCTATTTTTAGTTTTTTAAGGAACCTCCATATTGTTCTCCATAGTGGCTGTATCAATGTACATTCCCACCAACAGTGCAAGAGGGTTCCCTTTTCTCCACACCCTCTCCAGCATTTGTTGTTTGTAGATTTTCTGAGGATGCCCATTCTAACGGGAGTGAGGTGATACCTCATTGTAGTTTTGATTTGCATTTCTCTAATAATTAGTGATGTTGAGCATCTTTCCATGTGCTTCGTGGCCTTCTGTATGTCTTCTTTGGAGAAATGTCTATTTAGGTCTTCTGCCCATTTTTGGATTGGGGTGTTTGTTTCTTTAATATTGAGCTGAATGAGCTGTTTATATATTTTGGAGATTAATCCTTTGTCCGTTGATTCGTTTGCAAATATTTTCTCCCATTCTGAGGGTTGTCTTTTCGTCTTGTTTATGGTTTCCTTTGCTGTGCAAAAGCTTTGAAGTTTCATTAGGTCCCACTTGTTTATTTTTGTTTTTATTTCCATTACTCTAGGAGGTGGATCAAAACAGATCTTGCTGTGATTTATGTCAAAGAGTGTTCTTCCTATGTTTTCCTCTAAGAGTTTGATAGTGTCCAGTCTTATATTTAGGTCTCTAGTCCATTTTGAGTTTATTTTTGTGTATGGTGTTAGGGAGTATTCTAATTTCATTCTTTTACATGTAGCTGTCCAGTTTTCCCAGCACCACTTATTGAAGAGACTGTCTTTTCTCCATTGTATATCTTTGCCTCCTTTGTCATAGATTAGTTGACCATAGGTGCGTGGGTTAATCTCTGGGCTTTCTATCTTGCTCCATTGATCTATGTTTCTGTTTTTGTGCCAGTACCATATTGTCTTGATTCCTGTAGCTTTGTAGTAGAGTCTGAAGTCAGGGAGTCTGATTCCTCCAGCTCCATTTTTTTCCCTCAAGACTGCTTTGGCTATTAGGGGCCTTTTGTGTCTCCATACAAATTTTAAGATGATTTGTTCTAGCTCCGTAAAAAATGCCATTGGTAATTTGATAGGGATTGCATTGAATCTGTAGATTGCTTTGGGTAGTATACTCATTTTCACAATGTTGATTCTTCCAATCCAAGAACATGGTATATCTCTCCATCTGTTGGTATCATCTTTAATTTCTTTCATCAGTGTCTTATAGTTTTCTGCATACAGGTCTTTTGTCTCCCTAGGTAGGTTTATTCCTAGGTATTTTATTCTTTTTGTTGCAATGGTAAATGGGAGTGTTTCCATAATTTCTCTTTCAGATTTTTCATCATTAGTGTATAGGAATGCAAGAGATTTCTGTGCATTCATTTTGTATCCTGCAACTTTACCATATTCATTAATTAGCTCTAGCAGTTTTCTGCTGGCAGTTTTAGGATTCTCTATGTATAGTATCTTGTCACCCGCAAACAGTGACAGTTTTACTTCTTCTTTTCCAATTTGTATTCCTTTTATTTCTTTTTCTTCTCTGATTGCCATGGCTAGGACTTCCAGAACTATGTTGAATAATAGTGGTGAGAGTGGACATCCTTGTCTCGTTCCTGATCTTAGAGGAAATGCTTTCAGGTTTTCACCATTGAGAATGATGTTTGCTATGGGTTTGTCATATATGGCCTTTATTATGTTGAGGTAGGTTCCCTCTACGCCCACTCTCTGGAGAGTTTTTATCATAAATGGGTGTTGACTTTTGTCAAAAGCTTTTTCTGCGTCTATTGAGATGATCATATGGTTTTTATTCTTCAGTTTGTTAATATGGTGTATCACATTGATTGATTTGCGTATATTGAAGAATCCTTGCATCCCTGGGATAAATCCCACTTGATCGTGGTGTATGATCCTTTTAATGTATTGTTGGATTCTGTTTGCTAGTGTTTTGTTGAGGACTTTTACATCTATATTCTTCAGTGATATTAGTCTGTAATTTTCTTTGTTTGTAGTGTCTTTGTCTGGTTTTGGTATCAGGGTGATGGTGGCCTCATAGAATGAGTTTGGGACTGTTCCTTCCTCTGCAATTTTTTGGAAGAGTTTGAGAAGGATGGGTGTTAGCTCTTCTCTAAATGTTTGATAGAATTCACCTGTGAAGCCATCTGGTCCTGGACTTTTGTTTGTTGGAAGATTTTTATCACAGTTTCAATTTCATTACTTGTGATTGGTCTGTTCATATTTTCTGTTTCTTTCTGGTTCAGTCTTGGAAGGTTATACCTTTCTAAAAATTTGTCCATTTCTTCCAGGTTGTCCATTTTATTGGCATAAAGTTGCTTGTAGTAGTCTCTTAGGATGCTTTGTATTTCTGCGGTGTCTGTTGTAACCTCTCCTTTTTCATTTCTGATTTTATTGATTTGAGTCCTCTCCCTCTTTTTCTTGATGAGTCTGGCTAATGGCTTATCAATTTTGTTTATCTTCTCAAGGAACCAGCTTTTAGTTTTACTGATCTTTGCTATTGTTTTCTTTGTTTCTATTTCATTTATTTCTGCTCTCATCTTTATGATTTCTTTCCTTCTGCTAACTTTGGGTTTTGTTTGTTCTTCTTTCTCTAGTTTCTTTAGGTGTAAGGTTAGATTGTTTACTTGAGATTTTTCTTGTTTCTTTAGGTAGGCTTGTATAGCTATAAACTTCCCTCTTAGAACTGCTTTTGCTGCATCCCATAGGTTTTGGGTCGTCGTGTTTTCATTGTCATTTGTCTCTAGGTATTTTTTGATTTCCTCTTTGATTTCTTCAGTGATCTCTTGGTTATTTAGTAACGTATTGTTTAGCCTCCATGTGTTTGTCTTTTTTACGTTTTTTCCCCTGTAATTCATTTCTAATCTCATAGCATTGTGGTCAGAAGAGATGCTTGATATGATTTCAATTTTCTTAAATTTACTGAGGCTTGATTTGTGACCCAAGATGTGATCTATCCTGGCGAATGTTCCGTGCGCACTTGAGAAGAACGTGTAATCTGCTGTTTTTGGATGGAATGTCCTATATATATCAATTAAATCTATCTGGTCTATTGTGTCATTTAAAGCTTGTGTTTCCTTATTTATTTTCATTTTGGATGATCTGTCCATTGGTGTAAGTGAGGTGTTAAAGTCCCCCACTATGATTGTGTTACTGTCGATTTCCTCTTTTATAGCTGTTAGCAGTTGCCTTATGTATTGAGGTGCTCCTATGTTGGGTGCATATATATTTGTAATTGTTATATCTCCTTCTTGGATTGATCCCTGGATCATTATGTAGCGTCCTTCCTTGTCTCTTGTAACATTCTTTATTTTAAAGTCTATTTTATCTGATATGAGTATAGCTACTCCAGCTTTCTTTTGATGTCCATTTGCATGGAATATATATTTCCATCCCCTCACTTTCAGTCTGTATGTGTCCCTAGGTCTAAAGTGGGTCTCTTGTAGACAGCATATATATGGGTCTTGTTTTTGTATCCATTCAGCCAGTCTATGTCTTTTGGTTGGGGCATTTAATCCATTCACGTTTAAGGTAATTATCGATATGTATGTTCCTATGACCATTTTCTTAATTGTTTTGGGTTTGTTTTTGTAGGTCCTTTTCTTCTCTTGTGTTTCCCACTTAGAGAAGTTCCTTTAGCATTTGTTGTAGAGCTGGTTTGGTGGTGCTGAATTCTCTTAGCTTTTGTTTGTCTGTAAAGCTTTTGATTTCTCCATCGAATCTGAATGAGATCGTTGCCGGGTAGAGTATTCTTGGTTGTAGGTTCTTCCCTTTCATCACTTTAAGTATATCATGCCACTCCCTTCTGGCTTGCAGAGTTTCTGCTGAGAAATCAGCTGTTAACCTTATGGGTGTTCCCTTGTATGTTATTTGTCGTTTTTCCCTTGCTGCTTTCAATAATTTTTCTTTGTCTTTAATTTTTGCCACTTTGATTACTATGTGTCTCGGTGTGTTTCTCCTTGGGTTTATCCTGTATGGGACTCTCTGCGCTTCCTGGACTTGGGTGGCTATTTCCTTTCCCATGTTAGGGACGTTTTCGACTATCATCTCTTCAAATATTTTCTCTGGTCCTTTCTCTCTCTCTTCTCCTTCTGGGACCCCTATAATGCGAATGTTGTTGCGTTTAATGTTGTCCCAGAGGTCTCTTAGGCTGTCTTCATTTCTTTTCATTCTTTTTTCTTTAGTCTGTTCCGCAGCAGTGAATTCCACCATTCTGTCTTCCAGGTCACTTATCCGTTCTTCTGCCTCAGTTATTCTGCTATGATTCCTTCTAGTGTAGTTTTCATTTCAGTTATTGTATTGGTCATCTCTGTTTGTTTGTTCTTTAATTCTTCTAGGTCTTTGTTAATCATTTCTTGCATCTTCTCAATCTTTGCCTCCATTCTTATTCCGAGGTCCTGGATCATCTTCACTATCATTATTCTGAATTCTTTTTCTGGAAGGTTGCCTATCTCCACTTCATTTAGTTGTTTTTCTGGGGTTTTTTCTTGTTCCTTCATCTGGTACATAGCCCTCTGCCTTTTCATCTTGTCTATCTGTGAATGTGGTTTTTGTTTCAAAGGCTGCAGGATTGTAGTTTTTCTTGCTTCTGCTGTCTGCCCTCTGGTCAAAATCACAGCAAGATCCTTTTTGACCCATCTCCTAGAGAAATGGAAATAAAAACAAAAATAAACAAATGGGAATAAAAAGAAAAACAAACAAATGGGACCTAATGAAACTTAAAAGCTTTTGCACAGCAAAGGTAACCATGAACAAGATGAAAAGACAACCTCAAAATGGGCGAAAATATTTGCAAATGAAGCAAATGACAAAGGATTAATCTCCAAAATTTACAAGCAGCTCATGCAGCTCAATATCAAAAAAACAAACCACCCAAAAATGGCAGGAGACCTAAATAGACATTTCTCCAAAGAACATATACAGATTGCCAACAGACACATGGAAGAATGCTCAATATCGTTAATCATTAGAGAAATGCAAATCAAAACTACAATGAGATATCATCTCACACCGGTCAGAATGGCCATTATCAAAAAAATCTAGAAGCAATAAATGCTGGAGAGGTTGTGGTGAAAAGGCAACCCTCCTGCACTGTTGGTGGGAATGTAAATTGATACAGTCACTGTGGAGAACAGTATGGAGGTTCCTTAAAAAACTAAAAATAGAATTATCATATGACCCAGCCATCCCACTACTGGGCATATACCCTAAGGAAACCATAATTCAAAAAGGGTCATGTACCAAAATGTTCATTGCAGCTCTATTTACAGTAGCCAGGACATGGAAGCAACCTAAGTGTCCATCAACAGATGAATGGATAAAGAAGATGTGGCACATATATACAATGGAGTATTACTCAGCCATAAAAAGAAACGAAATTGAGTTATTTGTAGTGAGGTGGATGGACCTAGAGTCTGTCATAGAGAGTGAAGTAAGTCAGAAAGAGAAAAACAAATACCGTATGCTAACACATATATATGGAATCTAAAGAAAACAAAACAAAAATAATGGTCATGAAGAACCTGGGGGCAAGACGGGAATAAAGACACAGACCTACTACAGAATGGACTTGAGGATACGGGGAGGTGGAAGGGTAAGCTGGGACAAAGTGAGAGAGTGGCATGTAGATATATATAGTATCAGACGTAAAATAGATAGCTAGTGGGAAGGAGCCGCATAGCACAGGGAGATCAGCTCGGTGCTTTTTTTTAAAATAAATAAATAAATTTATTTATTTATTTATTTATTTATTTGTTTGTTTGTTTATTTATTTATTTATTTTTGGCTGTGTTGGGTCTTGGTTTCTGTGCGAGGGCTTTCTCTAGTTGTGGCAAGTGGGGGGCACTCTTCATCGTGGTGCACAGGCCTCTCACTGTCGCGGCCTCTCTTGTTGTGGAGCACAGGCTCCAGACATGCAGGCTCAGTAGTTGTGGCGCACGGGCCTAGTTGCTCCGAGGCATGTGGGATCTTCCCAGGCCAGGGCTCGAACCCGTGTCCCCTGCATTGTCAGGCAGATTCTCAACCACTGCACCACCAGGGAAGCCCCAGCTCGGTGCTTTGTGACCATCTAGAGGGGTGGGATAGGGAGGGTGGGAGGGAGGGAGATGCAAGAGGGAAGAGATATGGGAACATATGTATATGTATAACTGATTCTCTTTGTTATAAAGCAGAAACTAACACACCATTGTAAAGCAATTATACTCCAATAAAGATGTTTAAAAAAAATAAAAATACAAAAATTATTTTGTAATTTAATTTTTATTTTATATTGGAGTATAGTTAATTTACAATGTTGTGTTAGTTTCAGGTGTACGGGACAGTGATTCAGTTATACATACACATATATCCATTCTTTTTCAGATTCTTTTTCCATATAGGTTATTACAGAATACTGAGTAGAGTTCCCTATGCTGTACAGTAGGTCCTTGTTACTATATGTATCTATTTTACATATAGTAGTGTGTATCTGTTAACCTGAAACTACTAATTTATCCCCCCCACCACAACATTTCCATTTGGTAATCATAAGTAGGTTTTTGAAGTCTGTGAGTTTGCCTCTGTTTTGTAAATAAGTTCATTTGTATCATTTTTTAGATGCCATATATAAGTGATATCTTATGGTATTTGTCTTTCTTTGTCTTACTTACTTCACTTAGTATGATAATCTCTAGGTCCATCCATGTTGCTGCAAATGGCATTATTTCATTCTTTTTTATGCTTGAGTAATATTCCATTGTATACATGTACCACATGATCTTTTTTTTTTTTGGCTGCGTTGGGTCTGTGTTGTGGCACATGGGCTTTTTCTAGTTGTGGCGAGTGGGGGCTACTCTTTGTTGCGGTGCGACACATTAGAATTAGAACATTAGAGAATGTTTTAATTCGCTAGAAGAGAATTAGAACATTCTCTTCTCATTGCGGTGGTTTCTCTTGTGGAGCACAGGCTCTAGGGCGCGTGGGCTTAAGTAGTCATGGCCTGCGGGGTCTAGAGCGCAGGCTCAGTAGTTGTGGCACACGGGCTTAGTTGCTCTATGGCATGTAGGGTCTTCCCGGAGCAGGGATTGAACCCGTGTCCCGTGCATTGGCAGGCGGATTCTTAACCGCTGTGCCACAAGGGAAGTCCTGTACCACATATTCTTTATCCACTCCTTTGTCAATGGACATTTAGGTAGCTACCATGTCTTGGCTATTGTAAATAGTGCTGCAGTGAACATTGGGGTGCATGTATCTTTTCGAATTGTGGTTTTCTCTGGATATATGCCCAGGAGTGGGATTGCTGGATCATATGGTAGTTCTATTTTTAGTTTTTTAAGGAACCTCCATACTGTTCTCCACAGTGGTTGTACCAATTTACATTCCCACCAACAGTGTAGGATGGTTCCCTTTTCTCCACACCTTCTCCAGCATTTATTGTTTGTAGACTTTTTGATGATGGTCATTCTGATGGGTATGAGGTGATACCTCATTGTAGTTTTGATTTGCATTTCTCTAATAATTAGTGATGCTGTGATCTTTTCATATGCTTTTTGGCCATCTGTATGTCTTCTTTGAAAAAATCTCTATTTAGATCTTCTGTCCATCTTTTTGATTGGGTCATTTGTATTTTATTTTTATAATGAGCTGCATGAGCTGTTTGTATATTTTGGAGATTAATCCCTTGTCGGTTGCTTCCTTTGCAGATATTTCCTCCCATCCTATGGGTTTTATTCCCTTTGTTTATGGTTTCCTTTGCTGTGCAAAAGCTTTTAAGTTTCATTAGGTCCCATTTGTTTATACTTGTTTTTATTTTCATTACTCTAGGAGGTGGATCCAAAAACATATTGCTGTGCTTTATGTCAAAGAGTGTTCTGCCTGTGTTTTCCTCTAAGAGTTTTATAGTATCTGGTGTTATATTTAGGTCTTTAATCCATTTTGAGTTTATTTTTTTGTGTGGTGTTAGAGAATGTTCTAATTTCATTCTTTCACATGTAGCTGTCTAGTTTTCCCAGCACCATTTATTGAAGAGGCTGTCTTTTCTCCATTGTATATTCTTGCCTTCTTTATTGTAGAGTAATTGACCATAGGTGTATGGGTTTATTTCTGGGCTTTCTAGCCCGTTCCATTGATCTATATTTCTGTTTCTGTGCCAGTACCATACTGTTTTGATTATTGTAGTGTTGTAGAATAGTCTGAAGTCAGGGAGCCTGATTCCTCCAGCTCTGTTGTTCTTTCTCAGGATAGCTTTGGCTATTTGGGTCTTTTGTGTTTCTGTACAAGTTAAAAATTTTTTTGTTCTAGTTCTGTGAAAAATACCATTGGTAGTTTGATAGGGATTGCACTGAATTAGTAGATTGCCTTGGGTAGTATAGTCATTTTGACAATATTGATTCTTCCAGTCCAAGAACATGGTATATCTTTCCATCTGTTTGTGTCACCTTCGATTTCTTTCATTAGTGTCTTATAGATTTCAGAGTACAGGTCTTTTGTCTCCTTAGGTAGGTTTATTCCTTGGTATTTTATTCTTTTTGATGTGATGGTAAGTGGGATTGTTTGTTTAATTTCTCTTTCTGATCTTTCATTGCTAGCATATAGAAATGCAAGAGATTTCTGTGTATTAATTTTGTATCCTGTAACTTTATCATATTCATTGATGAGCTGTAGTAGTTTTCTGGTAGCATCTTTAGGATTTTCTATGTGTAGTATTATGTCATCTGCAAACAGTGACAGTTTTACTTCTTCTTTTCCAATTTGGATTCCTCTTATTTCTTTTTCTTCTCTGATTGCTGTGGCTAGGACTTCCAAAACTATGTTGAATAAAACTGGTGGGAGTGGACATCCTTGTCTTGTTCCTGATCTTAGAAGAAATGTTTTCAGCTTTTCACAATTGAGTATGATGTTAGCTGTGGGTTTGTCATATATGGCTTTTATTATGTTGAGATAGGTTCCCTCAATGCCCACTTTCTGGAGAGTTTTTATCATAAATCGGTGTTGAATTTTGTCAAAAGCTTTTTCTGCATCTATTGAGATGATCATATGGTTTTTATTCTTCCGTTTGTTAATGTGGTGTATCACACTGATTGATTTGTGTATATTGAAAAATTCTTGCATCCCTGGGATAAATCCCACTTGATCATGGTGTATGATCCTTTTAATGTAGTGTTGGATTCGGTTTGCTAGTATTTTGTTGAGGATTTTTGTGCCTATGGTTATCAGTGATATTGGCCTGTAATTTTCTTTTCTTTTCTTTTTTCTTTTGTGGTATCTTTGTCTGCTTTTGGTATCAGGGTGATATGGTGGTCCCGTAGAATGAGTATGAGAGTGTTCCTTCCTCTGCAATTTTTTGGAATAGTTTCAGAAGGATAGGTGTTGACTCTTCTCTAAATGTTTGCTAGAATTTGCCCATGAAGCCAGCTATCTGGTCCTGGACTTTTGTATGCTGGAAGTTTTTAAATCACAGTTTCAATTTCAGTACTTGTGATTGGTCCGTTCCTATTTTGTATTTCTTCCTGTTTCAGTCTTGGAAGGTTTTAGCTTTCTAATAATTTGTCCATTTCTTCTAGGTTGTCCATTTTATTGGCATATAGTTGCTTGTAGTAGTCTCTTATGATCCTTTGTATTTCTGTGGTGTCAGTTGTAACTCCTCCTTTTTCATTTCTAATTTTATTGAATTGAGTCCTCTCCCTTTTTTTCTTGATGAGTCTGGCTAAAGGTTTATCAATTTTTTTTTATCTTTTCAAAGAACCAGCTTTTAGTTTCATTGATCTTTTCTATTGCTTTTTTCATCTCTATTTATTTCTCCTCTAATCTTTATGATTTCTTTCCTTCTGTTAACTTTGGGTTTTCTTTGTTCTTTCTCTAGTTGCTTTAGGTAACCTTAGGTTGTTTCTTTGAGATTTTTTCTGTTTCCTGAGGTAAGATTGTATTGCTATAAAATTCCCTCTTAGAACTGCTTTTGCTGCATCCCATAGGTTTTGGATCATTGTGTCTTCCTTTTCATTTGTCTCCAGGTATTTTTTGTTTTCCTCTTTGATTTCCTCGGTGATCCATTGGTTGTTTAGTAACATATTGCTTAGCCTCCATCTGTTTGTTTTTTCTACAGTTTTTTATTCCTGCAGTTGAATTCTACTTTTTATAATTTTTTTTTAATAATATGGGATTATTGAGATATAAGTTACATACAAGGTCTATGAGCCTCTATAAACACATTCTGTTACAGAACCACCACCACAATCAAAACAAAAAGCAGGGACTTCCCTGGTGGCACAGTGGTTAAGAATCCGCCTGCTAATGCAGGGGAGAGGGGTTCTATCCCTGGTCCGGGAAGATCCCACATGCCGTGGAGCAACTAAGCCCATGCCCCACAACTATTGAGCCCACGTGCCACAACTACTGAAGTCTGTGCGCCTAGAGCCCGTGCTCTGCAACAAGAGAATCCACTGCGATAAGATGCCGGCACACCGCAGTGAAGAGTAGCCCCCGCTCACCACAACTAGAGAAAGCCCGCGCACAGCAACAAAGACCCAAAGCAGCCTAAATAAATAAATTAATTTAAAAAAAAACAGAAAAAACAAAAAAACAAAAACAAAAAAAACCCCCCAAAAAACAAAATGCATTTTCATCAGCCCCAAAATTGCTTCATGCTCTTTGGTAGTTTAACGCCTTGTCTCAAATCCCAGACCCAGGCAACCACCAATCTGTTTTCTATCCCTATAGTTTGGCCTTCTCAAGAATGTGAAATAAATGGAATCAGGCAGTATGTAGACTTATCCATTTGGATTCCTTCACACAAAGGGACACACAGGGGACTTCTGGATGGGCAATGTACCTCTCCATCAACTGAGTATAGTTACATGGAGTGATCAGTTAATAATTATTTGTCTAATTGAGGGCTTATGGTCTCTACAATGTGCATATGTGTGGTGTGTTTGATTTATATCTAATTCAATGTAATTTGTCTTTTATATCTTTGGAAGGGTTATTTTATTAAATAGCAATTGTAAAACCTTTAAAAGAAAGTGAATGGTTACTGTAAAAGTCAGGCGGGCGTGTGCATCAAAAGGACAAGAGAGGGGGCTTGGACAAAGGAGGATCCAAAACTACCGGCCTGGCCTCCACCTGTGTCTGAGTGGTATTACCAGGACTTCAACACTGCACAAGCACAGGGGGCACCAAGCACACTGCAGTCATTTGAATGCTGCGTGCTGGAATCATGCAGGGACAGCCGACATGGCAACCCAGGCAGCCCCAATGTGTCTGGCCAGACCCGGCCAATGCAGGTGAGAGTCTCCCCACCTTAATTCAGCTGAGTAGCAGCCTTTATTGCATCTGCAAGCTTAACCCCCTGTTGCCATGCAAGGTAACATATAAGCCAACAGCAGGAATTAGGATTTGGACACCTTTGGGCATGATTACTCTGCCCACCACACCCAGCTCCCTCTCCAGGGCTCACCTACACCTACCTTCTTTGTTTGTGTCACTTCCCCCCAAGAGTCCAGAGAGAGCAGTTGGCCTGTGGTTGGGCTGGTGCTGGTGTGGAGTGGGTGGGGTGGGGAGGGGGCACCTTCCCAGTAATTGGGCAGGGAGCAGAAGCAGGCAGGATGGGGCCTAGGGCTCTCCAGGCCAGCCGCCACTGTCTCCCAGGCTGGAGAAGGGGCTTGAGGGGAAAGGCAAATGGGGTGATCTGAATGAGGGCGGGGTCCTGACCTCCTCCTACCCATGGGGGCCCAGATGTATGACCTGCCACTATTTCCCTCTGGAACTGGAAAGCTCAGGGCCAAGCCACAGCCTGTGATATACATGTTTCCAGCAACATTTTTCGGCAGTAGTTGGTCAGAACACGGAACAGAGGGACTGTGTGCTCAGTGGAGGGAAGGGAGGCAGGGAAAATGCATCACCAAGGGTTGAGGTCACGCCCTCCCATGTCACCTCCCTTTCAACAAGCTTCTCTACTTCCTCACCCGGGTGACCACAGCCCCGTGACCCCCTCTGCCGACAGGCGGTGCTGGTGCTGGTGCTGGACTTCTCCCCGGGCATAAGTTGCCTGCACGTCTCGGTGAGCAGAAACCTCAGCTGGAAGGTCTCTGCCAAACTTAGTCACTCAGACAGCAGCGAGATGTGCTACACCGCCAAGCAATAACCACTGGATCAGGTTCAGGGTCAAAGCTGTAAACTAAGCAGTCAAGCCCACCTTCTCCAGGGAGGGGTTTGAGTGGAAGGATTAAGCCCCACGAACACTCTTTTCTGACACTGAGGTCTGTGACTGTCCCATCCCACATGTGGTCTGTCCACCTGAGCTCATGCCATGAACTCTGGAAGCGAGTCAGGGTGAGAATACGGGGGAAGGGTGGACCCAAGCGCTCCCCATTGTCCAGGTACAGTCACTCCTTAATTCCCATCCTCACTGCGCCCATCCCGCCCCTGTCCCGGGTAGCTCATGTTGGGTGGTCTCATATATGGGTCCCCTGATTCTAAGATGAGCTACTCTGAGGAGCCACCCTTCCCAATCTCATTCCATCCACACCCACAGTAGTCGTCAGACATCACAGGATCACAGACTAGGATCGAGAGCCTCCTCCAGCGAATCCAACATTTTGAGCATCCCAACACCCTGTCGTGGGGTTTGGTGACTTCTGCATCATCCCCCTCCTATGTTTTGGGAATTTAACGACAACCCTTGAACAAAACAGATCCGACCCTTGATTTTGCTCATTCAATGCCTCACAGAACCTGGACCAACCTCTACTGCCTTTACTCCCTGAATCACATCTTTCTCCCTCAAGGGAGATTATCCCTGATTACTTTTATTCACACACAGGGACACACAGTCACCAACCTGGAACGTCCTATCTACCATCATACCCCCTTTTGTGTAGTAAAACACCGGTCTTTCGGGAAGGGTGTCAGGCAGAACCACCCTCGCCTCAGTCAAACACAAATCTGGCCCTCTGAGTCTCAGGCAGGTGCAGCCCTGGGTCCTGGCTGAGGGAAGGAAGTGCTCCCCAACCTCCAGTGAGGGGGAAATCGAACGTGGAGTTCAGACTCAACCTCATGTGTCCTAAAGAGGCAGTCTGGGAGATTGAGCTGGGACACAGAAATATCATTTCCAGGAAAATCTGTGTCATGGGGCTGGTGGAAGAGTATTTGACGGGGACCATGCAAGAACACAGACCTACTAACCACCCTTGCCATAGAACCTGACGGGCCAATTTCCACTCAAGGGTATAGAGACGACCAGGCTGGAGGAGGGTGGTCAGCTGGCTAGGGCAGGAAGGATGTGAAAGCTTCCAGATTGGAGCTCTGGAAGGGGGTCATGAGTTCCTGTTGATGGGAAGGGGGAATGACAGAGATGAATGGGAACCGCCAGACCCCAAAGGAGGAGGGGGGTTTGGAGAGAACTAGAAGAGAGCCTTCAGGGGAAAGGGAGGACGTTCCAGTGTGGCCAGGTAGAGCCCACACAGGACCCAGACCTGGGGCACTCCGCTGGCTTGACTGCAGGGATGGTAGCAGAGGCTGGCCCAGAGTCCCCAACACAGGATGCCAGAGATACTGTTCTGGAAAAGGCTCTGATGTGGAGCAGTGCCCTGCCCCGGCCCCCTACCCCTACCCCTCCAGAGAGAAGGCAGAACACAGAATATGAGAGGCACTTTAATTGGAAAATGCTGTGAAACTGGGGTGGGGCGGGGGCAAAACAAGGGGGAGAGGAAGCCCCAGCTGAGGCAGAACAGGAGGGAACGAGCTTGGCCACAGCTCCCGGGCCCCAAAGGTACCAGCTGCTCCTCTTGCAGGAAGACACTGGGCTCAACCTGTGAAACAGCGGAGTCAGGGAGGAGCCTCAAGCCAGGGCCAGCCCCCAGCCCTGCTCAGCAGCCAGGACTGTGGGAAGGGGTACGGTGTGCGTAACACTCACTTCAAAGGGTCTGGAACTTGTCAGCCAGGTACTGCATGGCGGCTGCAAAAGGGACAGGCATTAGCAGGCGCTCCAGACAGAGGGATATAGAAGCCCGTCCCCCTGTCCCCGTGAGGAACCGCCTAGCCCTGCAACCTGAAACCCCCTCCAGACCCGATGCAAAGAGCTCTGGGCCTGACCACTCCCCACCACCCGAATTGAATGTGGAACTGGTTCCTAAAGGGAAACAAAATGTGCCAGCAGCTCTCAGGCTGTGCCACAACCAGTCAGAACTCGTCACACACACAAACAAACAATCCAACAAGAACCTTAGAAGCCACACCAAGCAGCAGTTCAAGGGAAAAATCAACGAGGCGTCTCTAAAAGTCCTATCAGAAGGAGGTTCCCTAGCATTGGTCTGGTTGGCAAAGTGTGCATGCAGTCCAGACAGTACTTTGCTACTTGTGCACACGCCCAGCTGGACATGCATAGCCGGCTCCAGGGCCAGGCCTGCTAGGTTCTCCTCCCCACAGGGATGTTGGTCCCTGCGAGGCCGAATGCACCTGCAGCCCACCCCCACCCCAGGTGCCCACCCGGGTTCTGCACTAAGACACCGCTCTCCGTCCCCGGTTCCTCATACCAAGTTTCTCCTTAAGGTCGTCTATTTCTCTCTGTAGCACGAGACACTAGGCCAGCAGACACAGGAGGAAGAGAAATGATTAGTATACTCTGGCCTCCTCTCTCCTCCACCTTCTCCTCTCCCCCAGGTCCTCCATCACAGAGCCGGGTGGCTAGACTGGCAAGGGCTCCTCAGTGGAAAGGAGGTGGGCTCCCTCCGTGGGGTACGTCATGGGGGCAGGGGAGGGGGGGCCCCACACATGTCAGTTGAACTTGGACCCAGATCCCACCCTCGAGTTTGGGCCTGCATTTCCAGGAGCCAGAGGAAGCATTACCCGAGGACAGCCCGGTGTTCCCAGGGTCTGCTGCTGTCTTTCTGGTCTTGGGGGATGGTCAAGTGGCTCCCGGTCACCTGAGAGGGAAAGGACACACAATCCAGCTTCCCAGGCTCCCAGTGAGGTGGAAAGGGCCAAGCGGGGTCTAACGTGAGGTGAGGCAGCACCACCCTCCGCTGGCAACAAGCTGCCCCTGCTCTGCCCAGCAGCCCGAACCTTCTCCCCGGGCCTGCCTCCCCTGTTCCCCAGGGGCAGCCATTTCGCCACTGTGGTCCCCAAAGACTGTGGCTCTGGATTCGACCCTCCCAGAGCTGCAGCCACAGCCAGCACGTGGGAGAGCAATGTGGGCAAACAGGACTTAACAGAAAAGGCTGTTCCCCTGCAAGTCTACACCCGGAGGAGCTGTTTGGGGCACTGCCACCGATCACCCCGGCCGCACAAACCCCACACAGAGGATGATGTGGCTCAAGGCCAGCCCTGCCAGCACCCCGTCTCCTGTGGGAGAAGCTGCCTGGGAGCAAGGCTGTGCCCCCAGCAGAGACAGAGCCAGAGGTTTCTGTCCTCAACCCCTCTCCCCTCCCCTCATATCAAACCCACGACACTCACCTGAGGGGACAGGCACCCTGGGCATGACTTCTCCCTGGTTCAGGGCCAAGGGCTCTGAGTTTCCTGGATCTTGGGGGCCTCTGGTGTTGAGGTCGTCACTGCAGGCTTTTCCACCATGCATGCGTGGAAAAGATGTGCCTGGCCTGTGAGTTGGCAGCTGAAACAAGAATTTCTCACCGATTTGGACTAAGGATGTGCGTGTGTGTGTGTATGTGTGTGTGTATATGTGTGTGTGAGAGAGAGAGAGGGAGAGAGAGTTGTGTGATTCGGGGCCGGGGTGAGGCAGGGAATTGGGAAGGGAATTGAAAGGCCGATCTCATTAGCACTTTCTCCCTCAGTCAGCCCCAGGCCAGCAGGCAGAGCTGATCTAGGGACAACACTGGGGCACTGAGAAAGCCCAGGCCCCCTGCAAGGAAGGTCTGGGGAACAGCTAGGAAGTAGGATTCAGGAAGCTGGTGAGTTTAAATACTGAGGCTTTTCGGGGAAACTTTTAAGGGATCCGCCGACTCAATTCAGCTACCAGCCCTCCCTTCCATCCCAGCCCCAGTCTCGCAGAGGAGGTTGGAAACAGGCCAAGGGTGGAGAACTGGGCCCAGCACACCTGAAGTGCTACCTTAATGTTTGTCCCTAGTAAAAGGAGCCCGATCTGGCATCCTAATGACCCAGTGACCGAGGGGCACCCAATGACGACCCCTGAGGGATGGACAGAGGCAGCATGGGTGAAGACGTGTGTCCTGGGGGCGGTTGGAGCGGGGTGGGGGGGGGGGAAGAGTGGGGAGAGAGGAGGAGCATGGCCTACTCACTTGGCCCTTTGCGGCTGGGTCTCTATTTGGGTCCTTATCTTCTTCCGCCACCGCCTCAGACTCCCTTGCCCGCCTGGCCACGGATTTCTTCCCAGCGCCGGTGTGCTTGGACTGTTCGGTTCCCGAAAGGACCAAGCCATACCTCTTGGATCTCCCAAGCAGCGGAATGCCAGAGATTGGGGGCAAGGTGGCCGGTTCCAGGGGAGTTGCCGAGATTCGCTCTCCCCCGGAAGGGAAGTTTCTCCCCAGGGTAAGAGTGGAGGCTCCCCCGAGGGATTTCTTCTCCTGGGCCCCCTTCTTCCTAGGAGTGACCCGCGGCAGGCCACCTGCAGCAGCAGCAGCTGCCGGGTAGCTGGGCCTGCTGCCCCCCTTCCCCCAGAGCACGCTCGGCATTTTCCTAGGGGAAGAGATGCCCTGCTCTCCCACGCCCTGCGTTTCCACAACCGAAGTGAGTCCTCGCGGAGCCAAGGACAGGGAAGAGCCTGGCACGTGAAGGAAATTCTCTCTGACTTGGGAATTCGAGTGTCTGGGAGTGTCCCCGGGAGCCTCGGGTCTGCTGGGCTCGGCCTGGCCTCCTCCTCTGGGGTAAGTGCTCACCGTCGTCAGCTGTGTCTCACTGAGCTCATCTGAGGACTTGGGGTCGGACAGCAGCCAGGCCAGGCCTTCCTCGGGGAGCCGCTGGCGATCCGCAGCCACGTTCAACCTACGCTTAGGGCCTCTCTTAGGGTTCCCCCAGGCCCGCCCCGCTTCGGGCCCACCGAGGTGGAGAGGGCCGGCCGGAGCCGGCGGCGCTTCCCCACAGCTCTGGGCGGGCGCTCCTCGACCGCCGGGACCCGCCTCGAGGCCGGCCCACGCGGTGGACACTTCGAAGGCTTCGCAGCTCTCCGGGGACGGGTGACTGTGGACGTCCAGCACGTCCCAGTCGGCCAGCTGCCGCAGGATGCCCGCCGCAGACTCCTCGGCCAGTTCCATGAGGTCCCTCGTGACGTCAGCCGGGGAGTCAGGTCGGCCTTCGCTGCCCCACAGCACCGGCCCTCCCGCTTCCAGCATCTCCCGCTCCGACTGGAAGCCCTCGGGGTCCGGGAAGCCGCCCCCGCCCTCGCCGCTCCGCGGCTCCCCGGGCTCGGGGCCTGGGTCGGGACCCCGCGGGACTGCGGGGCCGCCTGGGCCGACGCCGGCCCGCTCCCCGCCCTCTGGGCCGAAAACCGTTACCCACACAGACAGCTTATCGGGGGAGCTCATGTCGCTACCCTGGCGGCGCCGGAACCGGGGCGACTGTCGATGGCCCGAGTCGCGGTCGCGGTCACGGCGGGCAAGGCGGGCGGCGCTCAGAGGGCCGCGGCAGCCACCTCAGGCGCCGCACGAGCTCGCCTCAAACGAAACGACGCGCGGCTTCCAGCGCGCCTCCCACGCCCGCGCCGCGGCCTCCTCATTGGTCCGGGCCCGGCCAACCAGCAGGCGCCTTTTTCGCCCGCCTCCTCGAGGCCTAACCAATGGGGTCGAGGGCCTCTGGTTTGCCCCCAAGCCTGTGGGCGATCCGGGCAGTGGGCTGGCGAAGGGGATGGTGGGAGTGCCTCCCTCTGTCAAGCCTCTCGGCCCGTCTCCTCCTGTCCCGCCTCCCCTTTCCGGTTAGAGTCACAGCTCTGAGCCTCCGTTTCCCATCTACACAGGGGGTCGGGGAGTGAGGGCGCCGGGCTCCAGGGGTGGTGAGGATGAAACGTCAAGATTGAGGCGGCTGACGCCTAGCACGCGCCGAAAGCATTTGCCAGCCTCCCTTCCACCGCAAGCCTTACGACCCAACAGGAGAATGGGCACAGGAGTCCCGCAGTCAGTGATCAGGGGTCAGCCAGAGAGCAAAGGGATCGTATTTTCCTTCTGTAAGGTCTCTGTCTCAACTGCTCCATCAAATGTGGCTCAGCAAACGTTATTGGCAGGCGGGTTTGGCGGACAGACTGGGGTTGGCCTCGCTCCATCAGCCCTTCGCCCGCTCTGAGGCAAATTCAAAGAAGAGGAAATCGCAGTGGCCAGTTACACCCCAAGAGATGCTCCCCACCGCTGATCCTGGAGATGTGAGCTAAAACCACGAATCGGGTTTCACACACTAGGTTGACAACCTTCAAAGAGCTTAACCATTCCGAGGGTGGGAGAGGTCGGGAGCAAACCCCTGTGGCGGTGGTGCAAGAGATCCATTTGGGAGGTAATCTGGCAGAATCCATTGAAAGCAACTTAGCGCCAGCACGGACTCTGTGCCTGGCACTCTTCTAAGCGCTGGGCATAAATAGTAATGCATCCGCGTGACACGCCTAGAACTATAGTACCAACTATTACTGGCCTCTTACCGGTGAGGAAACAGTCACTGAGAGGTTCAGCCACTGGCCCAAGGTCATTCGGCTCGTGGGGATCAGCGGCAGGATTGAAACCAATCAATCTGCCTCCAGAGTCCTTGCTTTGAGCCCAAGATCTTAAAACTGGAAGGAAAAATAAAAGCGATTTCCTCTATGTTCCGGCAAGTCCGCTGCCTGGTACTTCTTCCGGAGACACGCTGGTACCTGTGGTGTACAAGAACACAGGCACAAGGGTGTTGGTGATGGGAAAAACTGGGAACACTCCAAATTCCCGTCCGTAAGGAAATGGATGAATGCAACGTGGCTTAGCATCCAGTAGCATAAAGCGTGGCAGTCCAAAGGAATGCATCAGGCCATTCTCACAGCTTTCGAAAGCATCCTCCTGACTTCAAACTGCAAGTTGCAGAATGATGGCATCAGATCCACATTAGTCAATGTTTTTAAATCCCAAATGAATCCTATCTAATGTTTGATAACCTTTGGGTGCATGTTTCAAGGTCTGAAGGACGGTTTTCACTAGATGTTAAAATGGTGGAATAGCTCCTCACAGGACCCAATAGGTTTATGGAACAAATTTGTGGCCTTGGATCTCCCCAGATTGGTTAGGGAGGTGTACAGTTGGTTTCCTTTAGACTCAATGTCACCTACAGGTAGCCTTGAAAACATATGCTGTCATTCTGCTTTCAATTTGGGCATGTTGGGTTCAATCAGTTTTCCAATGGTATGATTATTTGGCTGCAATATTTATTCCTTCATTTGGAATAGAAGATATCATTACTCATATAGAGGCTTTAACAAAATTCACCCAGCAAGCCTTAAATGATAGTAACCAAGCCATTTGTTTGCTCAGTTCAGAAATTTCCATGATGAGAAAAGCAGTCCTACAGAATTGCATAGCCCTCAATATTCTAAAAGCTTCCCAAGGGGGAGCTTATGCTATAATACATAGTGAATGTTGTGTTTTTATACCTGATGAGTCTTCTAATGCAACCCCCCCCCCTTATGGTGCATCTGAAAAATCAGATTCCCACTCTGAATGATCCTCTTCCCAGTTTAAGGGAAATGCTAGGAAAATGGTTTGGTTCAAGAGGATATTGGCTTAAATCTTTACTAATGATATTGTTCCTCCTATTGCCAACTTTGATTACAGTTTGTGTGACTTATAAAGTTTTAGTTTCTTGTTTTTTGCACTGTGTATCACCTGCTCCTACTAAGATAATGATATCTAAACAACTGGAAACTACTGATCACATCTATAGTTCTCTATAAAATAATGGACATGCACAATGCACATGCAAGGTAAAATTGGTGCAAGTCCTATTGGACAACTTGGAATTGACCGTTATTCCTTGCCAGACATCTTACTAGTACCACCCCCTAAAAGGAAAGAAAGAACCGGGCTATTAGGACCCAGCATCGAGGGACATGATGGACCCAAGGCAGGTGAAGAACCACCCTAGCATTTAGGTACCAAATACTTGATCACCTAATGCTTTCTATTGAAAGATTAATGATCAAAAGTGGAATTAATGAAATAAAATTATTTTCAGGCAGGGCAAGAAAAATTGTAAACATAAAATTCTCTCTCTGCCCATTTGAGCCACTAGCCCCTCCCCTTTAGTGTGATTTGTGTATCACATTATACATTAACTAGATCCCCTTAAAAGATACAGGAATGCCCACATGCCAAGAAAAAAAAAAAAAAAAAAAGAAAGAAAGAAGGAAAGAAAAGAAATTTCCTTCTGGAACCAGCAAGGTAACTCCTTAAGAGATAACTTTCCTTTCTCAATCCTGTAATGGGCCATTAATACCCACTACTCGCCTTGTTGGACTATGTAAACTATTAATATGCTACTTTGTCTCAAAAACTTATATAACGGTTTTATCTCCAATGGGTGGAACAGTCCTCAGAGTTTTCTGAAGATTGTCTCCCATGTTATAGTCCTCAGGTTGGCTCAAATAAAAATTTCCATTTTTCTTAGATTGACTATTGATTAATCTTTTTGGACAACACAATGAAACCAAAAGATGGTTTTTTTAAAAAGATAACAAATCACAAACCTTAGGCAGACTGACCAAGAAAAAAAAAAAAGAGATTCCTAAGGAATCACTAAAATCAAGACTGAAAAGGGAGACATCACCATTGAGCCTATTGAATTTTAAAAATTATAAGAAAATAGTATGAAAAAATTTATACCAACAAATTAGACACATATATGCAATGAAAAAATTTGTAGAGAGACACAAACTTCAAAACAGACTCAATAATAGACAGTCAATTAAATTAATAATTAAAAATCTTCCCACAATGATGCTCCTGTCCAGATGGCATCACTGCTGAATGCTATCAAACATTTCAGATGGAAATAATAGCAACACTCCAGAAATTCTTCCAGAAAAAAGAAGAGGAATGAACACTTTCAAATTAGCTCTAGCAGGCCAATATTACTGTAGTGTGAGCCTCTGACAGTTTTTTTTTTTAATTGTAATGCAAGTGCCTGACATTAAGCTTCTGATTGCTGAGGCACCACTTCAAAGACAGCTATATCAAAAAGAACAAATTGCCAGCTACACGACTAGGTAAAGAGCCAGGCCACCACACCCCTGAAGTTTCCTTTGTTTTGGAGATCTCTGATTGACTTAGATAACTGACCCTTTGGCTGCTTGTTTTTCCCTTCTTGTGCTTTAATTCCCATTCTGTTTTGAATTCATCAATAAAGAGTGAATCTGAGAAACCCTAGGCCCCTCACTCTTGACCCCGATTAAAACATAACCCCAGGTCCCAGCTGTCTTTCTCCACCCACAACCTTTCTGTGTGGTCCAAGGCATGCCATGTACCCTCCAGGACTTGTGAGTAATAAACTTCGTCCTTTCAAAGGTTCCTGAAGGTTATTGCTGAGGTGCATCTTGCAATTATAATAAGAACCACAAGGGCTAGTTCAACCACAACATTGGTTCTGAAAGGGGAAATATCTGTGGGGGCTCGCCTTGGAGTCCAGGTGAGTGCCTCCAGGTATTTCTAGCTGACAGTATCACTATCGATTGGCTGAGACCAGCACAATTACCCTGATGCCCAAAACACACAAAGACATCCAAAATAAAGAAAATTGCATACCAATCTTTCTCATGAATACAGATGAAATAACCCTCAAGAAAATATTAACAAACTGAATTCAGAAACATATAAAAAGGATTATATACCATAACCAAGTGGAATTTATTCTAGAAATACAAGGTTGGTTTAACATCTAAAAATCAATTTATGTAATACACTATTTTAAAAGAAGAAAGCACTGAAACATTATCATATTAACTGACACAGAAAGAGCATGTGACAAAATTCGACCACCTTTCATGATAAAAACAATAAAAAACTAGGAATAGAAAGAAATTTCTTCAGCATGATAAAGGATATCTATGAAAAACCTACAGCTAACATCATATTTAGTAGTGAAAGACTGCATACTTCTCCCCTAAAGTCAGCAACAAAGACATGCTCACTACTTTTATTCATTATTGCACTGGAAGTTCGAGCCAGTTCAAACAGGGAAGAAGAAGAACTAAAAGTCATCCAGATAGGAAATAAAAAAGGAAAATTTTTAATTCTCAGATGACATGATTTCATATGCAGAAAATCCTAAGGAATCCACAAAAATGGATCTAATGGTAGAACTAATAAAGAAGTTCAGCAGATCACAGAATACAAGATTAATACATAAAACAAATTTTATTGCTATATACATGTAGCAAATAATCCAAAAATGAAACTAAGGAACACTTAATTCTAGTTACAATAGCATCAAAAAGAATAAAATGCTTAGGCCTATATTTAACAAACCAAATGTAATACTTATGCACTGAGAAACACAAATTGATGTTTGTTGAGAGAAATTAAAGATGATCTAAATAAATGGAAAGGCATTGCATGTTCATGGTTGTAAGACTCAATATTTATATGGTAATTCTCCCCAAATTGATATATAGATTCAATTCAATCTCTATCGAAATTTCAGCAGGCTTTCTTTGTAAAAATTCACAGGCTGATCCAAAAATTCGTATGGAAATGAAAAACAAAACAAAACAAAACAAAACAGAATATCCAAAACTACTTTGAAAAAGAACAAACCTGGAAGACTTCCACTTTCTGATTTCAAAACTTACTATAAAAATACAGATAATCAAGTTAGTGTAGTACTGACATAGAGATAGATCAATGGAACAGAATTGAGAGTTCAGAATTAACGAACTCTCCTTATATTTATGGTCAATGATTTTCAATTCAATGGGGAAAGGATAGTCTTTTCAACACGTGGTGCTGGTACAACTGGATATCATGCAAAAATACAAACTTAGAACCTTACTTCGCAGCACACACAAAACTTAATGCAAAATGGATCAGAGACTTAAAAGTAAAACCTACAACTATAAATCTGTTAAAAGAAACCCGAGGAGAAAAATCTTTGTAAACATGAGTTAGGCAATGATTTCTTAGATACAACACCAAAAGCATGATCCATAAAAGAAAAACTTGATAAGTTGGACTTCATCAAAATTTAAAACATTTATGCTTCAGAAGGCACTATTCAGAAAATGAAAAGACAAGGTACAGACTGGGAGAAAATATTTGAAAGTCACAGATCTAACATAGAACTTGTATCCAGATTAAAGAATAAGAATAATAAATAAATAAGAAAATGACCCCATTAAAAAATTGGGTAAAAGATTTGTATAGACATTTCACCAAAGAAGGTATAGAGATGGTTAATGAGCATATGAAAGGATATTCAGAACCACTAGTCAGTAGGGAAATATAAATCAAAACCATAATGAGATACCATGTTGCAAAAACAATAGGATGGCTATAATCCAAAATACAGATAATAACAAATATTTGGATTTGGAGAAATTTGAATCCTCATACACTTCTGGTGATAATGTAAAATAGTTGAATCTCTTTGGAAAATATTCTGGTATTTTCTTAAAAAGTTAAACATAGAGTTACCATATGATCCAGAATGTCCATTCCTAGGGATCTACCTAAGAGAACTGAAAACATATGTTCACACAAAAACTCATGAACTCAAAATGTATAGGAATATTCTTAACAGCATTTAGTTTGGGAATATTATCCATAATATTCCCAAACTAAACATAACCCAAATGTCCATAAACTGATGAATGTATAAATAAAATGTGGTATAGCCATACCATGGAATATTATTTGGCAATAAAAATAATTGAAGTACTGATACATGCTACAGCATGGGTGAACCCCAAAAACATTATATTAAGTGAAAGAAGCCAGACAAAAAGTACTATATATTGTGTGATTCCATTTATACAAAATTTCCTAAATAGGCAAACCATAGAGACAGAAAGTAGTTTATTACTTGCCTATAGGGCTGGGGGTGGGTTGTGGGGTTGGGGGTGATGGCTAAGGGATACAGGGCATCTTCTTGGGCTAACAAAAATATCCTAAAATTGATTGTGATAGATGCACAACTGTGAATATATGAAAAGCCATTGAATAAGGCATTTTATTTTTTAATTTATTTTTATTGCAAAAACACATAATATGAAACCTACCTTATTAACAAATTTTTTAGTGTACAGTGTTGTTAACTATATGAACATTGTTGTAATCCGACCTCCGGAATTCTTCATCTTGCATGACTGCAAATCTATACTCATTGAACAACAACTCCCCTTTTCCCCCTCCCCCAAGCCCTTGGCAACCAGGATTCTACTTTCTGCTTCTAAGAGTTTGACTACTTTAGATACCCCATGTAAGTGGAAACATGCAGTATTTGTCCTTTGTGAGTGGCTTACTTCACTTAGTATAATATCTGCAAAGTTCATCCATACTACAGCATATAGCAAGATTTCCTTCTTTTTAAAGGCTGAATAATATTCTGTTATATGTATACATTATATATACTACCTTTTATCCATTCACCTGTTGATAGATATTTAGGTTGATTTCATCTCTTGGCTATTGTGAATAATGGTGCAATGAACATGGGAGTGCAATAATCTATGCAAGATCCTGATTTCAATTATTTTGTAATGTAAACGTAAATATACAGAAGTGGGAATGCTGGATCATATGGGAGTTCTATTTTTATTTTTTTAGGAACTTCCATACTGTTTTCCATGGTGGGTGCACCATTTTACACTCCCACCAGCAATGCACAAGGGATTCATTTTCTTCACTTCCTTGCCAACACTTGCTATTTTAAGTTTTTTTTTTTTTAATACTGGCCACCTTAACAGTTGTGAGGTGATAACTCATTGTGGTTTTGAATTGCATTTCCCTGATGACTTGTGATGTTGAGCATTTTCCATATACCTGTAGGCCATTTCTGTGTCTTCTTTGGAGAAATATCTAATCAATTCCTTTGCCCATTTTTAAATTGTGTTATTTGGGTTTTGTCTGTTTCTTTGTTTTTGAAAGCATAAGCCACAGACTGGGAAACAGTATTTGCAAAGCACACATGGTAAAGGACTTGTATCCGAAAGAGATAAAGAACATTCGATATTCAGTAATGAGAAATCAAACAACGCAATAAATAATGAGCAAAAAATAAAATAGAACTGTCATTGTGCTTACTGGATGGCCAGTAAGCTATTGAGAAGATGTTTCACCTCATTAGTCATTAGGGAAATAACTAAAGCCACAATGAAATACCACAACATAGCTATAAGCATGGCTGAAATAAAAACAAAATACAGACAATACCAAGTGCTAGAGAGACCGAGGAACAGATAGAACTCTCCTGCATTGTTGGTGAGAAGGCAAAAAATGGTATAGATGCTCTGGAAACAGTTAAAAATACACTAACGATTCAATCCAGCAAGTTAACTCCTAGATATTTACCCAAGAGAAATGAAAACTTACATTCACAAAAAAACTGTATGCAAATGTTCATAGCAGTTTTCTTAGATGCTTGGGTGACTGCACACTGGCACTGGACACAGACATGTCTAGGACTACTGGCCACAGGTTCTGAGCTGACATTGATCCCGGAAGCCCAAAGTGTCATGATGGGGCCCTGTTAGAGTGGGGCTTATGAGGTTCTGGCAGTAAAAGGAGTTGGGGATAGATATCAGGCCACGGTGAGCTGACTGGGTCCCTGGACCAACATAGTGGTCATTTCTCCAGTCCCCAAGCTGATAATTCTAAGCGATACACTTGGCAGTTGGAGCAATGACCTGCACATTGGGTCATTAATCTGTGGAGTAAGAGCTATCACCTTGGGAAGGCCAAGAGGAACCTCTGACACTGACTCCCACTCCAGGCCAAGAGAGTAAGTCAAAACCAGTATTGGATCCTGGTGAGCGTAGGGGGGTAAAGCAGAGATTAGTGACATCATTGGAGACGTATGGGATGCAGGGGAAGAGCAGGTAGGAGAGCCACAGGGGCGAAGAGAGTGGAGAAGGTGAGAAGAAGTTCTGGGAGTCTCTCTATGGGGGAGGGAGGAAGGGAATGGAAATGGTGAGAGGGAAGACGGAGGCTTCCACTGGATCCACTGGTAATGTTTCATAGGATGCTGGTGGATGCAGGAGATTTTGCTATATCCTTCCTTATCCATTTTAACATATTTGAAATACCACACCATGACTTAAAAACTCACTGGGAGAAGTGGAAAGGGGCGGCATCCAGAAACAGGCAGGCACCATCGGGGGGCAGGCTCGAGGAGGAGGATTGCAGATTTACAGTGCACCCAATCTCCCCTGCTCTGTAACTTCTCCAGCATGGCCAGCTTCTCAGATGCAGACCCAGAAGACTGGGCCTTTGAGTTCCACAGACAAGAGGGGTTCAGACACCCCAGGACTCTCCAGGAGGTCAGCCAGAGCAGGAGGCAGGAGAGAGAGGTGACTGAAGACAGAGGAGTATGAACGGGAAAGAGCAGAAGGAAGGTATGGGAGGAATGGAGGGGTGTCAGAGTAGGAGTTGGGTGGCAGACAAGGGAAATTCTAACACCCATGGGCCATATAGAAACCAAGAGAGGGACCACTCCCCAGACATCAGTACTGCTCAGCTCAGGGAAGCTGAGAACTGAGAGTTCCAAGAAAAATTGAGAGACACCTGGCTATCCACACCCACCGCCATCACAACTGGTAGGCCTTGGTTGTGCGCCCTTCAAAACTTTAAAATATAATTGTACATATACTTGAATGAATTCTCATATATTACATAGGATTGACTGGTGTGTGTGTGCGCCCACGCACGCAAGTGCTTTAATTTACAAATGTGAATCCAAAGCCATCGTTCTGCAACTTACAGTTTGAAGTCAGGCGGATGCTTTCGAAAGCTGTGAGAATGGCCTGATGCATTCCTTTGGACTGCCACGCTTTATGCTACTGGATGCTAAGCCACGTTGCATTCATCCATTTCCTTACTGATGGGAATTTGGAGTGTTCCCAGTTTTTCCCATCACCAACACCCTTGTGCCTGTGTTCTTGTACACCACAGGTACCAGCGTGTCTCCGGAAGAAGTACCAGGCAGCGGACTTGCCGGAACATAGAGGAAATCGCTTTTATTTTTCCTTCCAGTTTTAAGATCTTGGGCTCAAAGCAAGGACTCTGGAGGCAGATTGATTGGTTTCAATCCTGCCGCTGATCCCCACGAGCCGAATGACCTTGGGCCAGTGGCTGAACCTCTCAGTGACTGTTTCCTCACCGGTAAGAGGCCAGTAATAGTTGGTACTATAGTTCTAGGCGTGTCACGCGGATGCATTACTATTTATGCCCAGCGCTTAGAAGAGTGCCAGGCACAGAGTCCGTGCTGGCGCTAAGTTGCTTTCAATGGATTCTGCCAGATTACCTCCCAAATGGATCTCTTGCACCACCGCCACAGGGGTTTGCTCCCGACCTCTCCCACCCTCGGAATGGTTAAGCTCTTTGAAGGTTGTCAACCTAGTGTGTGAAACCCGATTCGTGGTTTTAGCTCACATCTCCAGGATCAGCGGTGGGGAGCATCTCTTGGGGTGTAACTGGCCACTGCGATTTCCTCTTCTTTGAATTTGCCTCAGAGCGGGCGAAGGGCTGATGGAGCGAGGCCAACCCCAGTCTGTCCGCCAAACCCGCCTGCCAATAACGTTTGCTGAGCCACATTTGATGGAGCAGTTGAGACAGAGACCTTACAGAAGGAAAATACGATCCCTTTGCTCTCTGGCTGACCCCTGATCACTGACTGCGGGACTCCTGTGCCCATTCTCCTGTTGGGTCGTAAGGCTTGCGGTGGAAGGGAGGCTGGCAAATGCTTTCGGCGCGTGCTAGGCGTCAGCCGCCTCAATCTTGACGTTTCATCCTCACCACCCCTGGAGCCCGGCGCCCTCACTCCCCGACCCCCTGTGTAGATGGGAAACGGAGGCTCAGAGCTGTGACTCTAACCGGAAAGGGGAGGCGGGACAGGAGGAGACGGGCCGAGAGGCTTGACAGAGGGAGGCACTCCCACCATCCCCTTCGCCAGCCCACTGCCCGGATCGCCCACAGGCTTGGGGGCAAACCAGAGGCCCTCGACCCCATTGGTTAGGCCTCGAGGAGGCGGGCGAAAAAGGCGCCTGCTGGTTGGCCGGGCCCGGACCAATGAGGAGGCCGCGGCGCGGGCGTGGGAGGCGCGCTGGAAGCCGCGCGTCGTTTCGTTTGAGGCGAGCTCGTGCGGCGCCTGAGGTGGCTGCCGCGGCCCTCTGAGCGCCGCCCGCCTTGCCCGCCGTGACCGCGACCGCGACTCGGGCCATCGACAGTCGCCCCGGTTCCGGCGCCGCCAGGGTAGCGACATGAGCTCCCCCGATAAGCTGTCTGTGTGGGTAACGGTTTTCGGCCCAGAGGGCGGGGAGCGGGCCGGCGTCGGCCCAGGCGGCCCCGCAGTCCCGCGGGGTCCCGACCCAGGCCCCGAGCCCGGGGAGCCGCGGAGCGGCGAGGGCGGGGGCGGCTTCCCGGACCCCGAGGGCTTCCAGTCGGAGCGGGAGATGCTGGAAGCGGGAGGGCCGGTGCTGTGGGGCAGCGAAGGCCGACCTGACTCCCCGGCTGACGTCACGAGGGACCTCATGGAACTGGCCGAGGAGTCTGCGGCGGGCATCCTGCGGCAGCTGGCCGACTGGGACGTGCTGGACGTCCACAGTCACCCGTCCCCGGAGAGCTGCGAAGCCTTCGAAGTGTCCACCGCGTGGGCCGGCCTCGAGGCGGGTCCCGGCGGTCGAGGAGCGCCCGCCCAGAGCTGTGGGGAAGCGCCGCCGGCTCCGGCCGGCCCTCTCCACCTCGGTGGGCCCGAAGCGGGGCGGGCCTGGGGGAACCCTAAGAGAGGCCCTAAGCGTAGGTTGAACGTGGCTGCGGATCGCCAGCGGCTCCCCGAGGAAGGCCTGGCCTGGCTGCTGTCCGACCCCAAGTCCTCAGATGAGCTCAGTGAGACACAGCTGACGACGGTGAGCACTTACCCCAGAGGAGGAGGCCAGGCCGAGCCCAGCAGACCCGAGGCTCCCGGGGACACTCCCAGACACTCGAATTCCCAAGTCAGAGAGAATTTCCTTCACGTGCCAGGCTCTTCCCTGTCCTTGGCTCCGCGAGGACTCACTTCGGTTGTGGAAACGCAGGGCGTGGGAGAGCAGGGCATCTCTTCCCCTAGGAAAATGCCGAGCGTGCTCTGGGGGAAGGGGGGCAGCAGGCCCAGCTACCCGGCAGCTGCTGCTGCTGCAGGTGGCCTGCCGCGGGTCACTCCTAGGAAGAAGGGGGCCCAGGAGAAGAAATCCCTCGGGGGAGCCTCCACTCTTACCCTGGGGAGAAACTTCCCTTCCGGGGGAGAGCGAATCTCGGCAACTCCCCTGGAACCGGCCACCTTGCCCCCAATCTCTGGCATTCCGCTGCTTGGGAGATCCAAGAGGTATGGCTTGGTCCTTTCGGGAACCGAACAGTCCAAGCACACCGGCGCTGGGAAGAAATCCGTGGCCAGGCGGGCAAGGGAGTCTGAGGCGGTGGCGGAAGAAGATAAGGACCCAAATAGAGACCCAGCCGCAAAGGGCCAAGTGAGTAGGCCATGCTCCTCCTCTCTCCCCACTCTTCCCCCCCCCCCACCCCGCTCCAACCGCCCCCAGGACACACGTCTTCACCCATGCTGCCTCTGTCCATCCCTCAGGGGTCGTCATTGGGTGCCCCTCGGTCACTGGGTCATTAGGATGCCAGATCGGGCTCCTTTTACTAGGGACAAACATTAAGGTAGCACTTCAGGTGTGCTGGGCCCAGTTCTCCACCCTTGGCCTGTTTCCAACCTCCTCTGCGAGACTGGGGCTGGGATGGAAGGGAGGGCTGGTAGCTGAATTGAGTCGGCGGATCCCTTAAAAGTTTCCCCGAAAAGCCTCAGTATTTAAACTCACCAGCTTCCTGAATCCTACTTCCTAGCTGTTCCCCAGACCTTCCTTGCAGGGGGCCTGGGCTTTCTCAGTGCCCCAGTGTTGTCCCTAGATCAGCTCTGCCTGCTGGCCTGGGGCTGACTGAGGGAGAAAGTGCTAATGAGATCGGCCTTTCAATTCCCTTCCCAATTCCCTGCCTCACCCCGGCCCCGAATCACACAACTCTCTCTCCCTCTCTCTCTCTCACACACACATATACACACACACATACACACACACACGCACATCCTTAGTCCAAATCGGTGAGAAATTCTTGTTTCAGCTGCCAACTCACAGGCCAGGCACATCTTTTCCACGCATGCATGGTGGAAAAGCCTGCAGTGACGACCTCAACACCAGAGGCCCCCAAGATCCAGGAAACTCAGAGCCCTTGGCCCTGAACCAGGGAGAAGTCATGCCCAGGGTGCCTGTCCCCTCAGGTGAGTGTCGTGGGTTTGATATGAGGGGAGGGGAGAGGGGTTGAGGACAGAAACCTCTGGCTCTGTCTCTGCTGGGGGCACAGCCTTGCTCCCAGGCAGCTTCTCCCACAGGAGACGGGGTGCTGGCAGGGCTGGCCTTGAGCCACATCATCCTCTGTGTGGGGTTTGTGCGGCCGGGGTGATCGGTGGCAGTGCCCCAAACAGCTCCTCCGGGTGTAGACTTGCAGGGGAACAGCCTTTTCTGTTAAGTCCTGTTTGCCCACATTGCTCTCCCACGTGCTGGCTGTGGCTGCAGCTCTGGGAGGGTCGAATCCAGAGCCACAGTCTTTGGGGACCACAGTGGCGAAATGGCTGCCCCTGGGGAACAGGGGAGGCAGGCCCGGGGAGAAGGTTCGGGCTGCTGGGCAGAGCAGGGGCAGCTTGTTGCCAGCGGAGGGTGGTGCTGCCTCACCTCACGTTAGACCCCGCTTGGCCCTTTCCACCTCACTGGGAGCCTGGGAAGCTGGATTGTGTGTCCTTTCCCTCTCAGGTGACCGGGAGCCACTTGACCATCCCCCAAGACCAGAAAGACAGCAGCAGACCCTGGGAACACCGGGCTGTCCTCGGGTAATGCTTCCTCTGGCTCCTGGAAATGCAGGCCCAAACTCGAGGGTGGGATCTGGGTCCAAGTTCAACTGACATGTGTGGGGCCCCCCCTCCCCTGCCCCCATGACGTACCCCACGGAGGGAGCCCACCTCCTTTCCACTGAGGAGCCCTTGCCAGTCTAGCCACCCGGCTCTGTGATGGAGGACCTGGGGGAGAGGAGAAGGTGGAGGAGAGAGGAGGCCAGAGTATACTAATCATTTCTCTTCCTCCTGTGTCTGCTGGCCTAGTGTCTCGTGCTACAGAGAGAAATAGACGACCTTAAGGAGAAACTTGGTATGAGGAACCGGGGACGGAGAGCGGTGTCTTAGTGCAGAACCCGGGTGGGCACCTGGGGTGGGGGTGGGCTGCAGGTGCATTCGGCCTCGCAGGGACCAACATCCCTGTGGGGAGGAGAACCTAGCAGGCCTGGCCCTGGAGCCGGCTATGCATGTCCAGCTGGGCGTGTGCACAAGTAGCAAAGTACTGTCTGGACTGCATGCACACTTTGCCAACCAGACCAATGCTAGGGAACCTCCTTCTGATAGGACTTTTAGAGACGCCTCGTTGATTTTTCCCTTGAACTGCTGCTTGGTGTGGCTTCTAAGGTTCTTGTTGGATTGTTTGTTTGTGTGTGTGACGAGTTCTGACTGGTTGTGGCACAGCCTGAGAGCTGCTGGCACATTTTGTTTCCCTTTAGGAACCAGTTCCACATTCAATTCGGGTGGTGGGGAGTGGTCAGGCCCAGAGCTCTTTGCATCGGGTCTGGAGGGGGTTTCAGGTTGCAGGGCTAGGCGGTTCCTCACGGGGACAGGGGGACGGGCTTCTATATCCCTCTGTCTGGAGCGCCTGCTAATGCCTGTCCCTTTTGCAGCCGCCATGCAGTACCTGGCTGACAAGTTCCAGACCCTTTGAAGTGAGTGTTACGCACACCGTACCCCTTCCCACAGTCCTGGCTGCTGAGCAGGGCTGGGGGCTGGCCCTGGCTTGAGGCTCCTCCCTGACTCCGCTGTTTCACAGGTTGAGCCCAGTGTCTTCCTGCAAGAGGAGCAGCTGGTACCTTTGGGGCCCGGGAGCTGTGGCCAAGCTCGTTCCCTCCTGTTCTGCCTCAGCTGGGGCTTCCTCTCCCCCTTGTTTTGCCCCCGCCCCACCCCAGTTTCACAGCATTTTCCAATTAAAGTGCCTCTCATATTCTGTGTTCTGCCTTCTCTCTGGAGGGGTAGGGGTAGGGGGCCGGGGCAGGGCACTGCTCCACATCAGAGCCTTTTCCAGAACAGTATCTCTGGCATCCTGTGTTGGGGACTCTGGGCCAGCCTCTGCTACCATCCCTGCAGTCAAGCCAGCGGAGTGCCCCAGGTCTGGGTCCTGTGTGGGCTCTACCTGGCCACACTGGAACGTCCTCCCTTTCCCCTGAAGGCTCTCTTCTAGTTCTCTCCAAACCCCCCTCCTCCTTTGGGGTCTGGCGGTTCCCATTCATCTCTGTCATTCCCCCTTCCCATCAACAGGAACTCATGACCCCCTTCCAGAGCTCCAATCTGGAAGCTTTCACATCCTTCCTGCCCTAGCCAGCTGACCACCCTCCTGCAGCCTGGTCGTCTCTATACCCTTGAGTGGAAATTGGCCCGTCAGGTTCTATGGCAAGGGTGGTTAGTAGGTCTGTGTTCTTGCATGGTCCCCGTCAAATACTCTTCCACCAGCCCCATGACACAGATTTTCCTGGAAATGATATTTCTGTGTCCCAGCTCAATCTCCCAGACTGCCTCTTTAGGACACATGAGGTTGAGTCTGAACTCCACGTTCGATTTCCCCCTCACTGGAGGTTGGGGAGCACTTCCTTCCCTCAGCCAGGACCCAGGGCTGCACCTGCCTGAGACTCAGAGGGCCAGATTTGTGTTTGACTGAGGCGAGGGTGGTTCTGCCTGACACCCTTCCCGAAAGACCGGTGTTTTACTACACAAAAGGGGGTATGATGGTAGATAGGACATTCCAGGTTGGTGACTGTGTGTCCCTGTGTGTGAATAAAAGTAATCAGGGATAATCTCCCTTGAGGGAGAAAGATGTGATTCAGGGAGTAAAGGCAGTAGAGGTTGGTCCAGGTTCTGTGAGGCATTGAATGAGCAAAATCAAGGGTCGGATCTGTTTTGTTCAAGGGTTGTCGTTAAATTCCCAAAACATAGGAGGGGGATGATGCAGAAGTCACCAAACCCCACGACAGGGTGTTGGGATGCTCAAAATGTTGGATTCGCTGGAGGAGGCTCTCGATCCTAGTCTGTGATCCTGTGATGTCTGACGACTACTGTGGGTGTGGATGGAATGAGATTGGGAAGGGTGGCTCCTCAGAGTAGCTCATCTTAGAATCAGGGGACCCATATATGAGACCACCCAACATGAGCTACCCGGGACAGGGGCGGGATGGGCGCAGTGAGGATGGGAAGTAAGGAGTGACTGTACCTGGACAATGGGGAGCGCTTGGGTCCACCCTTCCCCCGTATTCTCACCCTGACTCGCTTCCAGAGTTCATGGCATGAGCTCAGGTGGACAGACCACATGTGGGATGGGACAGTCACAGACCTCAGTGTCAGAAAAGAATGTTCGTGGGGCTTAATCCTTCCACTCAAACCCCTCCCTGGAGAAGGTGGGCTTGACTGCTTAGTTTACAGCTTTGACCCTGAACCTGATCCAGTGGTTATTGCTTGGCGGTGTAGCACATCTCGCTGCTGTCTGAGTGACTAAGTTTGGCAGAGACCTTCCAGCTGAGGTTTCTGCTCACCGAGACGTGCAGGCAACTTATGCCCGGGGAGAAGTCCAGCACCAGCACCAGCACCGCCTGTCGGCAGAGGGGGTCACGGGGCTGTGGTCACCCGGGTGAGGAAGTAGAGAAGCTTGTTGAAAGGGAGGTGACATGGGAGGGCGTGACCTCAACCCTTGGTGATGCATTTTCCCTGCCTCCCTTCCCTCCACTGAGCACACAGTCCCTCTGTTCCGTGTTCTGACCAACTACTGCAGAAAAATGTTGCTGGAAACATGTATATCACAGGCTGTGGCTTGGCCCTGGGCTTTCCAGTTCCAGAGGGAAATAGTGGCAGGTCATACATCTGGGCCCCCGTGTGTAGGAGGAGGTCAGGACCCCGCCCTCATTCAGTTCGCCCCATTTGCCTTTCCCCTCAAGCCCCTTCTCCAGCCTGGGAGACAGTGGCGGCTGGCCTGGAGAGCCCTAGGCCCCATCCTGCCTGCTTCTGCTCCCTGCCCAATTACTGGGAAGGTGCCCCCTCCCCACCCCACCCACTCCACACCAGCACCAGCCCAACCACAGGCCAACTGCTCTCTCTGGACTCTTGGGGGGAAGTGACACAAACAAGAAGGTAGGTGTAGGTGAGCCCTGGAGAGGGAGCTGGGTGTGGTGGGCAGAGTAATCATGCCCAAAGGTGTCCAAATCCTAATTCCTGCTGTTGGCTTATATGTTACCTTGCATGGCAACAGGGGGTTAAGCTTGCAGGTGCAATAAAGGCTGCTACCCAGCTGAATTAAGGTGGGGAGACTCTCACCTGCATTGGCCGGGTCTGGCCAGACACATTGGGGCTGCCAGGGTTGCCATGTGGACCGTCCCTGTGTGATTCCAGGGCACAGCATTCGAATGACTGCAGTGTGCTTGGTGCCCCCTGTGCTTGTGCACTGTTGAAGTCTTGGTAAGTACCGCTCAGATGCAGATGGAGGACAGACCAGTAGTTTTGGACCTCCCTTTTGTTCCAAGCCAATCACTTCCCCCACCCTAGTCCTCTTGAGGTATCTGCCAGCCTGACTTTTACAATGATCATTCACTTTCTTTTAAAGGATTTACAATTGTTATTTAATAAAATAACCCTTCCAAAGATAAAAGACACTATACATATACACATCGTAGAGAGCATAAGCTCTCAATTTGACAAATAATTATGAACGGAACAACCCATGTAATTATACCCAGGTGACAGAAAAGTACATTGCACATCCAGAAGTCCCCTATATGTCCTTTTCTGTGTAGGAATCCAAATGGATAAGTCTACATACTGCCTGATCCCATTTACTTCACGTTCTTGAGAAGGCCAAACTGTAGGGATAGAAAACAGATTGGTGGTTGCCTGGGTCTGGGGGTTGAGACAAGAGGTTAAACTACCAAAGAGCATGAAGCAATTCTGAGGCTGATGAAAATGTTTTTAATTTTGATTGTATTGGTGGTTCCATAACAGAATGTGTTCATAGAGACTCTTAGACCTTGTATGTAAATTAATTTTAATAAACCCATATTATTAAAAAAATGTAAAAAGTGCATTATGACACAGCAATTAGGGAAGAAAAATAAATAAAGAGAATCCAAATTGGAAAGGAAAAAGTAAAACTATCACTGTTTGCAAGTGACATGATAATATACATAGGAAATCCTAAAGATGCCACCAGAAAACTACTGGAGTTCATAAATTATTTCAGTGAAGTTGCAGTATACAAAATTAATATACAGAAGTCTGTTACATTTCTATACACTAACAATGAAATATCAGAAAGAGAAATTAGGGAAACAATCTCATTTAGTGTCACATCAAACAGAATAAAATCCCTAGGAATAAATCTACCTAAGGAGGCAAAAGACCTGTACTCTGAAAGCCATAGGACACTGTGGAAAGATGTTGAAGATGACACAAACAGATCAAAGATATACCATGTTCTTGGACTGTCAGAATCAATATTGTTAAAATGACCATGCTACACAAGGCAATCTACAGATTCAATGTAATTCCTGTCAAATTACCAATGGCATTTTTCACACGACTGGAACAAATAATTTTAAAATTTGTATGGAAACACAAACAACCCCGAATTGCCAAAACAATCTGGAGAAAGAAGAATGTAGTTGTAGGAATTATGCTCCCTGACCTTAGACTATACTACAAAGATATAGTGATCAAAACAGTATGGTACCAGCACAAAAACAGGCACATAGATCAATGCTACAAGACAGAAAGCCCAGAAATAAACCCACACACTTATGGTCAATTACTCTATGACAAAGGAGGCAAGAATATACAACGGAGAAAAGACCGTCTCTTCAGCAAGTGGTGCTGGGAAAACTGGACAGCTACATTGAAAAGAATAAAATTAAAACATTCTCTAACACCACCTACAAAAATAAACTCAAAATGGATTAAAGACCTCAATGTAAGATCAGATGCTATAAAAGTCCTAGAGGAAAACACAGGCAGAACACTCTTTGACGTAAATCGCAGCAATATTTTTTTGGATCCATCTCCTAGAGTAATGGAAACAAAAGCAAAAATAAACAAATGGGACCCAATGAAACTTAAAAGCTTTTGCACAGCAAAGGCAACCATAAAGAAAACGAAGACAACCTATGGACTGGGAGAAAATATTTGCAAACGATGTGACCGACAAGGGATTAATTTCCAAAACATACAAACAGCTCATAAAGCTCAATATCAAAAACAAACAAACAAAGAAACAAACAACCCAATCAAACAGCGGGCAGAAGACCTAAATAGACACTTCTCCAATGAAGACATACAGATGGCCAATAGGCACATGAAAAGATGCTGTACATTGCTAATTATTAGAGAAATGCAAATCAAAACTACAATGAGGTATCACCTCACACCAGTCAAAATGGCCATCATTAAAAAGTCTACAAGTAATAAATGCTGGAGAAGGTGTGGAGAAAAGGGAACCCTTGTACAGTGTTGGTGGGAATGTAGATTGGTGCAGCCACTATGGAGAACAGTATGGATGTTCCTTTAAAAACGAAAAATAGAATTACCATATGATCCAGCAATCCCACTCCTGGGCATATATCCAGAGAAAACCATAATTCGAAAAGATACATGCACCCCTATATTCATAGCAGCTCTATTTACCACAGCCAAGACATGGAAGCAACCTAAATGTCCATCAACAGAGGAATGGATAAAGAAGATGTGATATACATATACACACATATATGTGTATGTATGTATATATATATATATATATATATATATACACACACACACACAGATATATGTGTATATATATATGTATATATACACATACATACATATACATACACACAGGGAATGGAATGGTTAAAGAAGATGTGGTATATATATATACAATGGAATATTACTCAGCCATAAAAAAAGAATGAAATAATGCCATTTGCATCAACATGGATGGACCTAGAGATGATCATACTAAGTGAGGTAAGTCAGGCAGAGAAAGACAAATATCATATGATATCACTCATATGTGGAATCTAATTTTTAAAATGACACGAATGAACTTATTTATAAAACAAACAGACTTACACATATCAAAAACTAACTTATGGTTGCCAAAGGGCAAAGGGGGGGAGGGATAATTTAGGAGTTTGGGATTAACAGATACACACTACTATATGTAAAATAAATAAATATCAAGGACCTACTTATAGCACAGAGAACTATATTCAATATCTTGTAATAATCTATAATGGAAACGAATCTGAAAAAAATATATGTATATAAAATACATATATATTTATATATTTATTTATATAAAATACATATACATATATCTGAATCACTTTGCTGTACACCTGAAACTAGCACAACATTCTAAGTCATCTCTACTTCAATTTTTAAAAGTACGTTACATTACAGGGAGATTCCCTGGTGGTCCAGTGGTTAAGATTCTGTGCTTCCACTGCAGGGGGCACGGGTTTGATCCCTCCTTGGGGAAATAGGATACTGCGTGCCACGTGGTGCGGCAGAAAAAAATAATTACAAATTGATCGGCCAAAAAAAATACATTACAAATGGATATTGTTACTCAGTATTCATTTTTAAACATGAGGATCATAATTTTCTCTTGTAATCTGTTAACATGGAATGCTATATCACTTTATTTTCTGAAACTAAACCAAATTTGTATTCCTGGGATGAATCCAGTCATGGTATGTTTTGTATTTTCCTTTTTATATCCTGTAGGATTCAGTTTGCTAATATTCTGTTTCTGATTCTTGCTTCTATGCCATGAGCCTGCGGTTGACCTGTGATTTTCCTTTCTCAAACTGTCAACAGGATTTAGTGTCAAGGTTATTCCATCCTCAGAAAATGAGTTGAGGAGTGTCCTGCCTTTTCAATTTTTTCTAAGATTTTGTGTCAAATTGAAAATATTTATGCCTAAGATGCTTTTCAAAATTCAGTGGTGAAGCCTAGAAGATTTTTTTGGAAAAGCATTTTGACTATTAGTATATTTCTTTACAATTAGTGTGGAACGATTCCGGTTGGCTCTTCCTTTCTGAGTCATTTTTGGCAAGTTATGTTTGTGTAGAAATTGGTGACCTTTTTCTAAGTTTTCAAATTAATTGGAATAAAATGGTCCATAATATCCTCTTTTTCCCCTATTTACAAAAAAATCTGTCCTACAGATACTTATGCAAGAAAATTGCAAGCAACACCCATTCATCCTTCAACTGGACTCACCCATTGTAAATATTTTGTAGCTTTTGTCATATTTCCTTTCCCTCTGTCTAACTGTATGCATGTGTGTTTTTAATCGTTTTGTTGAATCATTTGAATTATTTGAAGAGATTATAGTACATTGTCCCTAAATACCTTGACATGTTTCACTTGGGAAAAATAATTGTTTGCTACAACATCTTTTTTTTTTAAATTTATTTTTGGCTGCATTGTGTCTTTGTTGCTGCACACGGACTTTCTCTAGTTGTGGCAAGCAGGGGGTACTCTTCATTGCAGTGTGCGTGCTTGTCACAGTGCTGGCTTCTCTTGTTGCGGAGCATGGGCTCTAGGCATGTGGGCTTCAGTAGTTGTGGCACGAGGGCTCAGTAGTTGTGGCACACGGACTTAGTTGCTCCACAGCATGTGAGATCTTCCTGGACCAGGGCTCGACCCCGTGTCCCCTGCATTGGCAAGCAGATTCTTAACCACTGCTTCACCAGGGAAGTCCCAGTTTGCTACAACATCTTAATGCAATTATCACACTCAGAAATTTAACTTTGAGACAATACAATTACCTACCGTATGCACTCATTCAAAATTCATGTGTCTCAGAATTGTTATTTGTACCTATTTCTTAAAAAAAAAATCCTGCTTCCAATCAAAGAACATGCATTGCATTCAGTTGTCATGTCTCTTTAGTGTCCTTTAAACTAGAAAAATTTTCCAGATTTTTTTTGGGTCTTTCGTGACATTGACATTTTTGAAGTTTTAATCCATTTTGGGGGGGGGCTTTCATTTTACTTTATTTATTTTAACATCTTTATTGGAGTATAATTGCTTTACAATAGTGTGCTAGTTTCTGCTTTATAACAAAGTGAATCAGCTATATATATACATATATCCCCATATCTCCTCCCTCTTGCATCTCCCTCCCTCCCTCCCTATCCCACCCCTCTAGGTGGTCACAAAGCACCGAGCTGGTCTCCCTGTGCTATGTGGCTGCTTCCCACTAGCTGTCTATTTTACATTTGGTAGTGTATATATGTCCATGCCATGCTCTCCTTTAGAAAGTTTTGATTGGTTTGGATATTCTGATTGCTTCCTCCTTCTTGTCCCCTATGTTTTCTTCTAGAAGACTTACGTTTTCAGTTCTTATGTTTAAGTCTTTAATCCATTTCAAGTTAATTTTTGTAAGTGCTTTAGTATGTGTCCAATTTCTGCAACTGGAAGATTAAAAGTTAAGGGAAATACTTCTCTGCATGTGTTCATCCAGTTTTCCCAACCATATTTATTAAAGTGAACATTCTTTCCTCAATTATTCTTGACTTCCTTGTCACATGTTTTGTTTTGTTTGTTTTTGGACTCTATATGCGAGGGTTTATTTCTAGGCTCTCAATTCGGTTCCATTGGTCTATGTGTCTATTTTTATGACAGTACCATACTGTTTTGATTATTTTAGCTTTGTAATATAGTTTGAAAATAGAAACTGTGATGCCTCCAGCTTTATTCTTCCTTCTCGGTATTGTTTTGGCAATTTGGGATCTTTTGTGGCTCCAAACAAACTTTAGGTTTGTCGTTTTCTATTTCTGAGAAAAATACCATTGAAGTTTGATAGAGATTACATTGAATCTATACATTGCTTGGGTACTATGACCATTTTAACCATATTAATTCTTCCTATCCATGAACACTGGATGTCTTTCATTTGTTTGTCTCCTCAAAGTCTTGGAGTTTTCTGTGTGTAGATCTTTCACCTCCCTGATAAAAGTTATTCCTAAGTATCTTATTGGTTTTGATGTATTGTGAATAGGACTGTTTCCTTTATTTCTTTTTCAGATAATTTGCCGTAAATGTATAGAAACGTAACTGATTTTTGTATATTGATTTTGTATCCTGCAACTTTACTGTATTTGGGTTTTTTTCCGTATGAATTTTATTTATTTATTTATTTATTTATTTATTTATTTATTTATTTATACTGCAGGTTCTTATTAGTCATCAATTTTATACACATCAGTGTACACATGTCAATCCCAATCGCCCAATTCAGCACACCACCATCCCCACCCCACCGCGGTTTCCCCCCCTTGGTGTCTATACGTTTGTTCTCTACATCTGAGTATCAACTTCTGCCCTGAAAATCGGTTCATCTGTACCATTTTTCTGGGTTCCTCATATATGCATTGATATACGATATTTGTTTTTCTCTTTCTGACTTACTTCACTCTGTATGACAGTCTTTAGCTCCATCCACGACTCAACAAATGACTCAATTTCTTTACATCTTATGGCTAATATTCCATTGTATATATGTACCACAACTTCTTTATCCATTCGTCTGTCGATGGGCATTTAGGTTGCTTCCATGACCTGGCTACTGTAAATAGTGCTGCAATGATCATTGGGGTGCATGTGTCTTTTTGAATTATGGTTTTCTCTGGGTATATGCCCGGTAGTGGGATTGCTGGATCATATGGTAATTGTATTTTTCGTTTTTTTAAGGAACATCCATACTGTTCTCCATTGTGGCTGTATCAATTTACACTCCCACCAACAGTGCAAGAGTGATCCCGTTTCTCCACACCCTCTCCAGCATTTGTTGTTTGTAGATTTTCTAATGATGCCCATTCTAACTGTTGTAAGGTGATACCTCACTGTAGTTTTGATTTGCATTTCTCTAATAATTAGTGATGTTGAGGAGCTTTTCATGTGCTTCTTGGCCATCTGTATGTCTCCTTGGGAGAAATGTCTATTTAGGTCTTCTGCCCATTTTGGGATTGGGTTGTTTGTTTCTTTAATATTGAGCTGCATGAGCTGTTTATATATTTTGGAGATTAATCCTTAGTCCGTTGATTCATTTGCAAATATTTTCTCCCATTCTGAGGGTTGTCTTTTCGCCTTGTTTATGGTTTCCTTTGCTGTGCAAAAGCTTTGAAGTTTCATTAGGTCCCATTTGTTTATTTTTTGTTTATATTCCCATTCTTCTAGGAGGTGGATCAAGAAAGGTCTTGCTGTGATTTATGTCAAAGAGTGTTCTTCCTATGTTTTCCTCGAAGAGTTTCATAGTGACCCACGTTACATTTAGGTCTCAAATCCATTTTGAGTTTATTTTTGTGTATGGTGTTAGGGAGTATTCTAATTTCATTCTTTTACATGTAGCTGTCCAGTTTTCCCAGCACCACTTATTGAAGAAACTGTCTTTTCTCCATTGTATATCTTAGCCTCCTTTGTCATAGATTAGTTGGCCATAGGTGCGTGGGTTAATCTCTGAGCTTTCTATCTTGTTCCATTGATCTATGTTTCTGTTTTTGTGCCAGTACCATACTGTCTTGATTACTGTAGCTTTGTAGTATAGTCTGAAGACAGGGAGTCTGATTCCTCCAGCTTTTTTTTTTTCCTTCAAGACTGCTTTGGCTATTCGGGGCCTTTTGTGTCTCCATACAAATTTTAAGATGATTTGTTCTAGTTCTGCAAAAAATGCCATTGGTAATTTGATAGGGATTGCATTGAATCTGTAGATTGCTTTGGGTAGTATAATTATTTTCACAATATTGATTCTTCCAATCCAAGAACATGGTATACCTCTCCATCTGTTGGTATCACCTTTAATTTTTTTCATCAGTGTCTTATAGATTTCTGCATACAGGTCTTTTGTCTCCCTGGGTAGGTTTATTCCTAGGTATTTTATTCTTTTTGTTGCAATGGTAAGTGGGAGTGTTTCCATAATTCCTCCTTCAGATTTTTTTCATCATTAGTGTATAGGAATGCAAGAGATTTCTTTGCATTAATTTTGTATCCTGCAACTTTACCAAACTCATTGATTAGCTCCAGGAGTTTTCTGGTGGCATTTTTAGGATTCTCTGTGTATAATATCATGTCATCTGCAAACAGTGACAGTTTTACTTCTTCTTTTCCAATATGTATTCCTTTTATTTCTTTTTCTTCTCTGATTGCCGTGGCTAGTACTTCCAAAACTATGTTGAATAATAGTGGTGAGAGTGGACATCCTTGTCTCGTTCCTAATCTTAGAAGAAATGCTTTCAGTTTTTCACCATTGAGAAAGATGTTTGCTGTGGGTTTGTCATATATGGCCTTTATTATGTTGAGGTAGGTTCCCTCTATGCCCACTTTCTGGAGAGTTTTTATCATAAATGGGTGTTGATTTTGTCAAAAGCTTTTTCTGCATCTATTGAGATGATCATATGGTTTTTCTTCTTCAATTTGTTAATATGGTGTATCACATTGATTGATTTGCGTATATTGAAGAATCCTTGCATCCCTGGGATATATCCCACTTGATCATGGTGTATGATCCTTTTAATGTGTTGTTGGATTCTGTTTTCTAGTATTTTGTTGAGGATTTTTGCATCTATATTCATCAGTGATATTGGCCTGTAATTTTCTTTTTCTGTAGTATCTTTGTCTGGTTTGGGTATCAGGGTGATGGTGGCCTCATAGAATGAGTTTGGGGGTGTTCCTTCCTCTGCAATTTTTTGGAAGAGTTTGAGAAGAATGGGTTTTAGCTCTTCTCTAAATGTTCGATAGAATTCACCTGTGAAGCCATCTGGTGCTGGGCTTTTGTTTGTTGCAAGATTTTTTATCACAGTTTCAATTTCAGTGCTTCTGATTGGTCTGTTCATATTTTCTGTTTCTTCCTGGTTCAGTCTTGGAAAGTTACACCTTTCTAAGAATTTGCCCATTTCTTCCAGGTTGTCCATTTTATTGGCATAGAGTTGCTTGTAGTATTCTCTTAGGATGCTTTGTATTTCTGCGGTGTCTGTTGTAACTTCTCCTTTTTCATTTCTAATTTTATTGATTTGAGTCCTCTCCCTCTTTTTCTTGATGAGTCTGGCTAATGGTTTATCAATTTTGTTTATCTTCTCAAGGAACCAGCTTTTAGTTTTATTGATCTTTCCTATTGTTTTCTTTGTTTCTATTTCATTTATTTCTGCTCTGGTCTTTATGATTTCTTTCCTTCTGCTAACTTTGGTTTGGTTTGTTCTTCTTTCTCTAGTTCCTTTTGGTGTAAGGTTAGATTGTTTACTTGAGATTTTTCTTGTTTCTTGAGGTGGGCTTGTGTAGCTATAAACTTCCCTCTTAGAACTGCTTTTGCTGCATCCCATAGGTTTTGGATCATTGTGTTTTCATTGTCATTTGTCTCTAGGTATTTTTTGATTTCCTCTTTGATTTCTTCAGTGATGTCTTGGTTATTTAGTAAGGTATGGTTTAGCCTCCATGTGTTTGTGTTTTTTATGTTTTCTTCCCTGTAATTCATTTCTAATCTCATAGTGTTGTGGTCAGAAAAGATGCTTGATATGATTTCAATTTTCTTAAATTAACTGAGGCTTGATTTCTGACCCAAGATGTGATCTATCCTGGCGAATGTTCCGTGCGTACTTGAGAAGAACGTGTAATCTGCTGTTTTTGGATGGAATGTCCTATAAATATCAATTAAATCTATCTGGTCTATTGTGTCATTTAAAGCTTCTGTTTCCTTATTTATTTTCATTTTGGATGATCTGTCCATTGGTGAAAGTGAGGTGTTAAAGTCCCCCACTATGATTGTGTTACTGTCAATTTCCTCTTTTATAGCTGTTAGCAGTTGCCTTATGTATTGAGGTGCTCCTATGTTGGGTGCATATATATTTATAATTGTTATATCTTCTTCTTGGATTGATCCCTTGATCATTATGTAGTGTCCTTCCTTGTCTCTTGTAACATTCTTTATTTTAAAGTCTATTTTATCTGATATGAGTATAGCTACTCCAGCTTTCTTTTGATGTCCATTTGCATGGAATATCTTTTTCCATCCCCTCACTTTCAGTCTGTATGTGTCCCTAGGTCTAAAGTGGGTCTCTTGTAGACAGCATATATATGGGTGTTGGTTTTGTATCCATTCAGCAGGCCTGTGTGTTTTGGTTGGAGCACTTAATCCATTCACGTTTAAGGCAAGTATCGATATGTATGTTCCTGTGACCATTTTCTTAATTGTTTGGGTTTGTTTTTGTAGGTCCTTTTCTTCTCTTGTGTTTCCCACTTAGAGAAGTTCCTTTAGCTTTTGTTGTAGAGCTGGTTTGGTGGTGCTGAATTCTCTTAGCTTTTGCTTGTCTGTAAAGCTTTTGATTTCTCCATCGAATCTGAATGAGATCCTTGCTGGGTAGAGTAATCTTGGTTGTAGGTTCTTCCCTTTCATCACTTTAAGTATATCATGCCACTCCCTTCTGGCTTGTAGAGTTTCTGCTGAGAAATCAGCTGTTAACCTTATGGGTGTTCCCTTGTATGTTATTTGTCATTTTTCCCTTGCTGCTTTCAATAATTTTTCTTTGTCTTTAATTTTTGTCAATTTGATTACTATGTGTCTCAGCGAGTTTCTCCTTTGTTTTTCCTGTATGGGACTCGCTGCGCTTCCTGGACTTGGGTGGCTATTTTTTTCCCATGCTAGGGATGTTTTCGACTATAATCTCTTCAAATATTTTCTCTGGTCCTTTGTCTCTCTCTTCTCCTTCCGGGACCCCTATAATGCGAATGTTGTTGTGTTTAATTCTTTTTTTTTAATATTTAACCACATGTGTTTGTTTGTTTGTTTTTTAAATTTATTTATTTATTTTTGGCTGTGTTGGGTCTTCATTTCTGTGCGAGGGCTTTCTCTAGTTGCAGCACGTGGGGGCCACTATTCATCGCGGTGTGCGGGCCTCTCACCGTCGCGGCCTCTCTTGTTGCGGAGCACAGGCTCCAGACGTGCAGGCTCAGCAATTGTGGCTCACGGGCCTAGTTTCTCCGCGGCATGTGGGATCCTCCCAGACCAGGGCTCGAACCCGTGTCCCCTGCATTGGCAGGCAGATTCTCAACCACTGCGCCACCAGGGAAGCCCGTTGTGTTTAATTTTGTCCCAGAGGTCTCTTAGGCTGTCTTCATTTTTCTTCATTCTTTTTTCTTTATTCTGTTCCACAGCAGTGAATTCCACCATTCTGTCTTCCAGGTCACTTATCCGTTCTTCTGCTTCAGTTATTCTGCTATTGATTCCTTCTAGTGTAGTTTTCATTTCAGTTATTGTATTGTTCATCTCTGTTTTTTTGTTCTTTAATTCTTCTAGGTCTTTTTTAAACATTTCTTGTACCTTCTCGATCTTTGCCTCCATTCTTTTTCCGAGGTCCTGGATCATCTTCACTATCATTATTCTGAATTCTTTTTCTGGAAGGTTGCCTATTTCCACTTCATTTAGTTGTTTTTCTGGGGTTTTATCTTGTTCCTTCATCTGGTAAATCGCCCTCTGCCTTTTCATCTTTTCTATGTTTCTGTGAATGTGGTTTTTGTTCCACAGGCTGCAGGATTGTAGTTCTTCTTGCTTCTGCTGTCTGCCCTCTGGTGGATGAGGCTATCTAAGAGGCTTGATGGGAGGGACTGGTGGTGGGTACAGCTGACTGTTGCTCTGGTGGGTAAAGCTCAGTAAAACTTTAATCCACTTGACTGTTGATGGGTGGGGCTGGGTTCCCTCCCTGTTGGTTGTTTGGCTTGAGGCAACCCAACACTGGAGCCTACCTGGGCTCTTTGGTGGGGCTAATGACAGACTCTGGGAGGGCTCACGCCAAGGAGAATTTCCCAGAACTTCTGTTGCCAGTGTCCTTGTCCCCACCGTGAGCGACAGCACCCCCTCTGCCTCTGCAGGAGACCCTCTAACACTAGCAGGTAGGTCTGGTTCCGTCTCCCCTGGGGTCACTGCTCCTTCCCCTGGGTCCCGGTGCGCACACTACTTTGTGTGTGCCCTCCAAGAGTGGAATCTCTGTTTCCCCCAGTCCTGTCGACGTCCTGCAATCAATTCCCACTAGGCTTCAAAGTCTGATTCTCTAGGAATTCCTCCTCCCGTTGCCGGACCCCCAGGTTGGGAAGCATGACGTGGGACTCAGGACCTTCACTCCAGTGGGTGGACTTCTGTGGTATAAGTGTTATCCAGTCTCTGAGTCACCCACCCAGCAGTTATGGGATTTGATTTTACTGTGATTGCGCCGCTCCTACTGTCTCATTGTGGCTTCTCCTTTGTCTTTGGATGTGGGGTATCTTTTTTGCTGAGTTCCAGTGTCTTCCTGTCGGTGATTGTCCAGCAGCGAGTTGTGATTCTGGTGTTCTCGCAAGAGGGAGTGAGAGCACGTCCTTCTACTCCGCCATCTTGGTTCCTCTCTACTCTATTTGTTGATTGGTACTAACTATTGGTGTTGGTGTCTTTTGGATTTTCTACATATAAGATCATATCAGCTGCAAATAAAGACAATTTTACTTCTTCCTTTCCTTTTTGGATGCCCTTTTTATTTTTTGTATTGATGATTGCTCTGGCTAGGACTTCCAGTACTATGTGGAAGATGAATGGTGAGATTGGGCATCCTTGTTTTCTTCCTGATGTTAGAGAAAAAGCTTTCAGCCTTTCACCGTTGAGTATGATGATGATGCTGGGCTTGACATATATGGCCTTTATTATGTTGAAGTATGTTTCTTCTATACCCAATTTGCTGAGTGTTTTTATCCTAAAATGATGTTGAATTTTGTCAAATGCTTTTCTGCATATATTGAGATGATCATATGATTTTAATCTTTCATTTATTAATGTGGTATATTACATTTATTGATTTAAATATGTTGAACCATCCTTGCATCCCAGGGATAATTCCCACTTGGTCGTGATATATAATTCTTTTAATGTCCTGTTGAGTTTGGCTTGCTATTTAGTTGAGAATTTTTGCATCTATAATCATCAGTGACATTGGTCTATAGTTTTCTTATAGTGTCTTTATCTGACCTTGGTGTCAGATAATGCTGTCCTTGTGAAATGAGGTTGGAAGTATTCCATCCTTTTAAATTTTTTGGAAGAGTTTAAGAAGGACTGGCATTAATTCTTCTTTAAATGATTGGTAGAATTCACCATTGAAGCCATCTGGTCTTGGGCTTTTCTTTGCTCGGATTTTTTTCTTCTTCTTCTTCACTGATTTAATCTCCGTATTCATAATTGGTCTGTTCATATTTTCTATTTCTTCATGATTCAGTCTTGGTAAATTGTATATTTCTAGGAATTTATCCATTTCCAATTTGATGGTGTATGGTTGTTCATAATTGTCTCTCACAATCCTTTGTGTTTCTGTGGTGTCATTGTAATGTCTCCTCTTTCATTTATGATTTAGTTTGAACTCTCTCTTTTTTCTGAGTTAGTCTAGCTGAAGGTTTGTCAATTTTGTTTATCATTTCAAAAAGCCAGCTCTTATTTTCATTGATCTTTTCTATTGACTTTCTGATCTCTATTTCATTTTTTCTTCCCTGATATTTGTTATTTCCCTCCATCTGCTAACTTTGCACTTAGTTTTTTCTTCTTTTTCTTAATCCATAAGGTTGTTTATTTGATATCTTTCTTGTTTCTTTTTTTTTTTTCTTGTTTCTTAATGTATTCATTTATCGCTCTAAACTTCCCTCTTAGAACTGCTTTTGCAGCATCCCAATAGTTTTGGTACCTTGTGGTTCCATTTTCATTTGTTTCAAGATATTTTTAAATATACCTTTGACTTCTTCTTTAACCCATTGGTTGTGCAGGAGTGTATTGTTTAATATCCATATGTTTGTGCGTTTTCCAGCTTTGTTCCTGTTATTGATTTCTAGTTTCATACCATTGTGGTTGCAGAAGATACTTGGTATGGTTTCAGTCTTCTTAAATTTGCTTAGGGTTGTTTCATGAGCTATCATATGATTTATCCTGGAAGATGTTCCATTTGCACTTGAGAAGAATGTGTTCTGCTGCTGTTAGATGGAATGTTGTATAGAAGTCTGTTAAGTCCTTTGGTCTACAGTAAGGTTCAAGTCCATTTCCTTTTGTTGATTTTGTGTGGATAAACTATCCATTGTGAAAGTGGAGTATTGAAGTCCCCTACTATTATTGTATTGTTACCTATTTACCCCTTCAGATCTGTTAGTATTTCCTCAATATATTTAAGTGTTCCACTGGATGGGAGGGGAGTTTGGGAGAGAATGGATACATGTATATATAAGGCTGAGTCCCTTTGCTGTGCACCTGAAACTATCACAACATTGTTAATTGGTTAGACTCCAAAATAAAATAAAAAGTTTAAAAATAGATAAATATCAGTGATCATTTCTAACTATATATATATATATATATATATATATATATATATATATATATATATATATTTAGGTGTTCCAATGGTGGGTGTGTATATATTTACAGTTGTTATATCATCTTGATGAATTGACCCTTTTTATCATTATATAATGACCTTCTTTGTCTCAAATTACCATTTTTGGCTGAAAGTCTATTTTGTCTGATATCAGTATAGCTACCCCTGCTCTCTTTTGTTTTCCACTTTCATGAAATATCTTTCACCATCCCTTCACTTTGAGCGTACGTGTGACCTTAAAACTGAAGTGAGTCTCTTGTAGGCAGCAATACAGTTGGTATTGTTTTTTTATCCATCCATCCACTCTATGCCTTTTGACTGGAGAAGTAAATCCAATTACATTTAGAGTAATTATTAATAGGTAAGGATTTAATAATGCCATCATATTAATTGCTTTCTGGCTGATTTTTAGTTCCCTAGTTCCTTTCTTCCACTCTTGCTGCTTTCCTTTGTAAATTGATGATTTTCATTGTAGTAAGTTTTGATTCCCTTCTCTTCATCTTTTGTGAATCTAATGTATGCTTTTGCTTTGTGGTTACCATGTGGCTTGCATAAAACATCATATATGTTATGTTTTTGATGTCACCATTTACATATTTTAAATTGTGTACCCATTAGCAAATTGTTGACGCTATAGCAATTTTTAATACTTTTATCCTTTAATCGTTATACTAGAGCTAAGTAGGCACACCAACATATTACACTATTAGATTATTCTGGATCTGAGTGTGTGCCTTCCTTTACCGTGTATATTCGCATGTTTTCACAATATTAACTAGCGTCCATTTGTTTCAGCTTCAAGAACTCCTTTTAGCAGTCTTGTATGGCACATTTTGTGGTGATGAATTCCCTCAGCTTTTGTTTATTAGAGATAGTCTTTATCTTGCCTTCATTTCTTTTTTCCTTATTGAAGTATAGTTGATTTACAATGTTATATTAGTTTCAGGTGTACAACACAGTGATTCTATATTTTATAGATTATACTTCAATTAAAGTTATTATAAAATATTTGTTACATTCTCTGTGATGTCCATTACATCCTGTATCTTATTTATTTTATACCTAGTGGTATGTATCTCTTAATCCATTTCCCCTACCTTGTCCCTCTCCCCAAGGCTCTCCCTACTGGTAATCACTAGTTTATTCTCTGTACCTATGAGTCTGTTTCTGTTTTCTTATATTCATTTGTTTGTTTGTTTTTTTATATTCCACTTATGAGTGAAAACATACGCTGTTTGTCTTTCTCCGTCTGACTTATTTCATTAAGGATATTACCCTCCAGGCCTCTCCAAGTTGTTGCAAATGGCAAATGTTTTCTTTTTTATGACTGAGTAATATTCATATATATATATATATATATATATGAATGTATATATATTACATCTTTATCCATTCACCTGTTGATGGACACTTAGTTTGCTTCCATATTGTGCCAATTGTAAATAATACTGGTATGAACATTGGGGTGCATATGTCTTCTTTTTTTTTTTTTTTCTTGGCATATATACCCAGGAGGGGAATTGCTGGATCATATGGTAGTTCTATTTTTAGTTTTCTGAGGAACCTCCATGTCGTTTCCCATAGCAGCTGTACCAATTTACATTCCCGCCAATAGCGACATAGGGTTCCATTTTCTCCATAACTTCACCAACATTTATTATTTGTTGTCTTTGTGGTGATAGCCATTCTACCATTCAAGAGTGTGAAGTCATATCTCATTGTAGTTTTGACTTGCATTTCCCTGATGATTAGTGAATTTGAACATCTTTTCACGTGCCTGTTGGCCACCCATATGTCTTCCTTGGAAACGTGTTTATTCAGGTCTTCTGCCCATTTTTTAATCAGGCTGTTTGTTTTTTTGATGTTCAGTTGTATGAGTTCTTTATCTATTTTGGATATTAACCCCTTATCAGACATATCATTTGCAAATATCTTCTCCCATTCAGTAGGTTGTCTTTTCACTGTGTTGATGGTTTCCTTCTCTGTGCAAATGCTTTTAAGTTTAATTAGGTTCCATTTGTTTATTTTTGCATGGTTAAGTTTATTTCTAGGTATTATATGCTTTCTGATGTGATTGTAAATGGGATTGCTTTCTTGCTTTCTCTCTCTGATAGTTCATTATTATGTATAGAAAAGCAATGGATTTCTGTACATTAAACTTGTATCCTGTAACTTTATTGAACTCATTTATTACTTCTAATAGTTTTTTTTTTTCCTTTGGTGGAGACTTTAGGGTATTCCATATATAGTATTATGTCACCTGCAAATAGTGAGAGTTTTACTTCTTCCCTTCAAAATTTGATGCCATTAATTTTTTTCTTGTCTGATTGCTGTGTCTAGGACAATACTATATTAAATTGAAATTTGAGAGTGGGCATTATTGTCTTGTTCCTGACTTTAGAGGAAAAGCTTTCAGTTTTTCTCCTTTGTATACAATGTCAGCTGTGGGCTTGTCATAAATGACCTTTATTGTGCTGAGATATATTCCGTCTATGATATAGTGTATGATCCTTTTTCTATATTGTGAATTCGGTTTGCTAATATTTTGTTGAGGATTTTGGCATCTGTATTCGTCAGATTGGCCTACAATTTTCTTTTCTTGCAGAGTCTTTGTCTAGTTTTGGTGTCAGGGTATTCTTGGCCTCATAGAATGAATTTGGGAGTGTTCCCTCCTCTTCAGTTATTTGGAGTAGTTGGAGAAGGATAGTTATTAACTTTTTCTTAATAGATCTTTATTGGAGTATAACTAGTTCACAATACTGCACTAGCCTCTGTCACACAACAAAGTGAATCAGCCCCATGCACACATACATCCCCATATCCCCTCCCTTTTAAGCATCCCTCCCGCCCTCCTTACCCCACCCCTCTAGGTGGTCTCAAAGCACCGAGCTGACCTCCCTGTGCTATGCTACTGCTTCCCACTAGCTAACTATCTTACATTTGGTAGTGTATATATGTTGATGCTACTCTCACTTTGCCCCAGCTTCCCGGTACCCCTGTGTCCTCAAGTCCATTCTCTATGTCTACATCTTTATTCCTGCCCTGCCACTAGGTTCATCAGTAGCATATATATATATATATATATATTCTTTTTAGATTTCATATACATGTGTTAGCATATGGTATTTGTGTTTCTCTTTCTGACTTACTTCACTCTGTGTGACAGACTCTAGGTCTATCCACCTCACTACCAATAACTCAATTTTGTTGCCTTTTATGGCTGAGTAATATTCCATTGTATATATGTATCACTTCTTCTTTGTCCATTCATCTGTCAATGGACATTTAGGTTGCTTCTACGTCCTGGCTATTGTAAATAATGCTGCAATGAACATTGTGGTATGTGTCTCGTTTTGAATTATGGTTTTCTCAGGGTATATGCCCAGTAGTGGGATTGCTGGGTCATATGATAGTCCTATTTTAGTTTCTTAAGGAACCTCCATACTGTTCTCCATAGTGACTGTATCAATTTACATTCCCACCAACAGTGCAGGAGGGTTCCCTTTTTGTATGCTTGGTAAAATGTCCCTGTGCAGCTGTCTGGTCCTCAAATTTTGCTTGTTGGGTGTTTTTTGATTACTGATTCAATTTTAATAGTAGTAATCAGTCTGTTCAGATTATCTATTTTTTCCTGATTAAGTCTTGGAAGATTGTATGTTTCTAGGAATTTATCCAGTTCTTCTAGGTTGCCCAATTTTGTGGCATGTAAACTTTCATACTGTTCTCTTATGATCATTTGTATTTCTGTGATATTGGTTGTAATTTCTCCTATTTCATTTCTTATTTTGTTTATTTGGGTCCTCTCTCTTTTTTTCTTAAGGAGCCTGGCTAAAGGCTTATCAATTTGTTTATCTTAAAAAAAGACCCCAGCTCCTGGTTTCATTGATCGTTTCTTCCTTTTTTTTTTTGGTTTCTATATTATTTATTTCTGCTCTGAAATTTATTATTTCATTCCTTCTGCTGATGTTGGGCTTTGTTTGTTCTTTTTCTAATTCCTTTAGATGGAAGTTAGATTGTTTATTTGAGATTTTTCTTGTTTCTTGAGGCATGTATGTCTCTCTATAAACTTCCCTCTTAGAAGGGAAATTTTGCTGCATCCCATGGATATTGGAAAGGTTTTTTTATTTTCATTTTTCTCAAGGTATTTTCTGATTTCCTCTTTGATTTCTTCATTGACCCATTGGTCTTTTATTAGTATGTTGTTTAGTCTCTATGTGTTTGTGTTTTTCCCATTTTTCTTCCTGCAATTGATTTCTAGTTTTATACCATCGTGATCAGAAAAAAAGTGCTTAATATAATTTCTATCCTCTTAAATTTGTTGAGATTTGTTTTGTGGCCTAGTATGTGATCTATCCTGGAGAATAATCCATGTGCACTTGAAAGGAATGTGTATTCTGCTGTTGTCGGATGGGATGTCCTATAGATATTTATTAAGTTCACTGATCAAATGTGTCATTTAAGGCCACTGTTTCCTTAATGAGTTTTTGCGTGGACGATCTGTCCATTGATGTAAGTGTGTTGTTTAAGTCTGCTGTTGTTCTTGTATTATTGTCAATTTCTCCCTTTATTTCTGTTAATATTTGCTTTATATATTTATGTGCTCCTATATTAGGTGCATATGTGCTTATGAACGTTGTATCCTCTTCTTCTATTGACACCTTTATCATTATATGATGCCTTTCTTTGTCTTTTATTATAGACATTGTTTTAAAGTCTACTTTGATATGTGTATTGCTACCCCAGCTTTCTTGTTGTTGCCATTTGCATGGAATATCTTTTTCGATCCCCTCACATTCAGTCTGTGTGTGTCTCTCGCTCTGAAGTGAGTCTCTTATAGGCAGCATAAAGATGGGTCTTGTTTCTATTTACTTATTTTTTAAATCCAATCCAACCTGATGTCTGTTGATTGGAGGATTTTGTCCACTGACATTGTTTTGTGGTTTTCACTGCTTCATTATTTTTTCTTTCTTATTTTTTTTATTGGGGTATAGTTGTTTTACAATGTTGTGTTAGTTTCTACTGTACAGTGAAGTGGAGTTCCCTGTGCTATACAGCAGGTTCTTGTTAGGTATCTATTTTACACATATTAGTGTATATATGTCAATCCCAATCTCCCAGTTAATCCCACCCCCACCCCCGCTTTCCGCCCTTGTTGTCCATACATTTGTTCTTTACATCTCTGTCTCTTTTTCTGCCTTGCAAACTGGTTCATCTATACCATTTTTCTAGATTCCACACATATGCATTAATATACGATATTTTTTTCTCTTTGTGACTTACTCCACTCTGTATGACAGTCTCTAGGGCCACCTAACTCTCTACAAATGACCCAATTCATTCCTTTCTATGGTTGAGTAATATTCCATTGTATATATGTAGCACAACTTATTTATCCATTCGTCTGTCGATGGACATTTAGGTTGCTTCCATGACCTGGCTATTGTAAATAGTGCTGCAATGAACATTGGGGTGCATGTGTCTTTTGGAATTATGGTTTTCTTTGGGTATATGCCCCGTAGTGGGATTGCTGGGTCATATGGTAATTCTATTTTTCGTTTTTTAAGGAACCTCCACACTGTTCTCCATAGTGGTTGTATCAATTTATATTCCCACCAACAGTGCAAGAGGGTTCTCTTTTCCCACACCCTCTCCAGAATTTATTGTTTGTAGATTTTCTGATGATGCCCATTCTAACCACGGTGAGGTGATACCTCATTGTAGTTATTTTTTTTTAATTTTGTGGATGTGAAAGCTGTCAATTTCTTCTTGCATAGTTTCTGAGAAGGACTTTCGCCTTTAAACATATTCATCTACATTTTTTAAAAAAATTTATTTATTTATTTATTTATGACTGTGTTAGGTCTTCATTTCTGTGCGAGGGCTTTCTCTAGTTGTGGCAAGCGAGGGCCACTCTTCATCGCAGTGCACAGGCCTCTCACTATCGCGGCCTCTCTCATTGTGGAGCACAGGCTCCAGATGCGCAGGCTCAGTAATTGAGGCTCACGGGCCCTGGTGCTCTGTGGTATGTGGGATCTTCCCAGACCAGGGCTCGAACCCGTGTCCCCTGCATTGACAGGCAGACTCTCAACCAGTGCACCACCAGGGAAGCCCCCTCATTGTAGTTTTGATTTGCATTTCTCTAATAATTAGTGATGTTGAGCAGCTTTTCATGTGCTTCTTGGCCATTTGTATGTCTTCTTTGGTGAAATGTCTATTTAGGTCTTCTACCCATTTTTTGACTGGATTTTGTTGGGGTTTTTTTGATATTGAGCTGCATGAGCTGTTTATACAGTTTGGAGATTAATCGTTTGTCTGTTGATTCGTTTGCAAATATTTTCTCCCATTCTGAGGGTTGTATTTTGGTCTTGTTTATAGTTTCCTTTGCTGTACAAAGGCCTTTACGTTTCATTAGGTCCCATTTGTTTATTTTTGTTTTTATTTCCATTACTCTAGGAAGTGGGTCAAAAAAGATCTTGCTGTGATGTATGTCAAAGAGTGTTCTTCCTATGTTTTCCTCTAAGAGTCTTATAGTGTCCGGTCTTACATTTAGGTCTTTAATCCATTTTGAGTTTATTTCTGTGTATGGTGTTAGGGAGTATTCTAATTTCATTCTCTTATATGTGGCTGTCCAGTTTTCCCAGCACCACTTATTGAAGAGAATGTCTTTTCTCCATTGTATTTCCTTGCCTCCTTTGTCATAGATTAGTTGACAATAGGTGTGTGGGTTTATCTCTGGGCTTTCTATCCTGTTCCTTTCATCTATATTTCTGTTTTTGTGTCACTACCATATTGTCTTGATTACTGTAGCTTTGCAGTATAGCCTGAAGTCAGGGAATCAGATTCCTCTGGCTCCTTTTTTTTTTTTCCCCCTCAAGATTGATTTGGCTATTTGGGGTCTTTTTTGTCTCCATACAAATTTTAATATTTTTGCTTCTAGTTCTGTAAAAAATTGTCACTACTAATTTGACACAGATTGCATTGAATTTGTAGATTGCCTTGGGTAGAATAGTCGTTTTCACAATATTGATTCTTCCAATCCAAGAACATGGTAGCTCTATCCATCTGTTTGTGCCATCTTTGATTTCTTTCATCAGTCTCTTATAGTTTTCTGAGTATAGGTCTTGTTTTTTTTTTTAATAAATTTATTTATTTATTCATTTATTTAATTTTTGGCTGCATTGGGTCTTCGGTGCTGCACGTGGGTTTTCTCTAGTTGCTGAGAGCGGGGCTTCCCTTGTTGCGGAGCATGGGCTGTAGGTGCACAGGCTTCAGTAGTGTGGCACATAGGCTCAAGAGTGCAGGCTCAGTAGTTGTGGTGCACGGGCTTAGTTGCTCTGTGGCATGTGGGATCTTCCCGGACCAGGGCTCGAACCCATGTCCCCTGCATTAGTGGGCAGATTCTTAAAAACTGCGCCATCAGGGATGCCCTGAGTATATGTCTTATACCTCCTAAGGTAGGTTTATTCCTCAGTATTTTATTCTTTTTGTTGCAGTGGTGAATGGGATTGCTTCCTTAATTTCTCTTTCTGACCTATCATTGTTAGTGTATAGGAATGCAAAAGATTTCTGTGCATTAATTTTATATCCTGCAACTTTACCAGATTCATTGATTAGCTCTAGCAGTTTTCTGGTGGCACCTTTAGGATTTCCTATGTATAGTATTATGTCATGTGCAAACAGTTGCAGTTTTACCTCTTCGTTTCCAATTTGGATTCCTTTTATTTCTTTTTCTTCTCTGATTCCTGGGGCTAAGACTTGCAAAACCATGTTGAATAACAGTGGTGAGAGTGGACATCCTTGTCTTCACCCTGATCTTAGAGGAAATGCTTTCACTTTTATTTCCCACCACTTAGATTGATGTTTGTTGTGGGTTTGTTATATATGGCCTTTATTATGTTGAGGCAGGTTCCCTCAATGCCCACTTTCTGGAGAGTTTTTTTTACCATAAATGGGTGTTGAAATTTGTCAACAGCTTTTTCTGCATCTATTGAGATGATCATATGGCTTTTATTCTTCATTTTGTTAATATGGAGTATCACATTGATTTGTGTATTTTGAAGAAGCCTTGCAACCCTGGGATAAATCCCACTTGATCATGGTGTATGATCCTTTTAATATGTTGTTGGATTCTGTTTGCTAGTGTTTTGTTGAGGAGTTTTGCATCTATATTCATCAGTGATATTGGTCTGTAATTTTCTTTTTTTTTAGTATCTTTGTCTGCTTTTGGTATCAGGGTGATGGTGGCCTCGTAGAATGAGTTTGGGAGTGTTCCTTCCTCTGCAATTTTTTGGAAGAGTTTGAGAAGGCTGGGTGTTAGCTCATCTCTAAATGTGTGATACAATTCAACTGTGAAGCCATCTGGTCCTGGACTTTTGTTTGCTGGAAGATTTTTAATCACTGTTTCCATTTCATTACTTGTGATTGGTCTGTTCATATTTTCTATTTCTTCCTGATTCAGTCTTGGAGGGTTATACCTTTCTAAGAATTTGTCCATTTCTTCCAGGTTGTCCATTTTATTGGCATACCATTGCTTGTAGTACTCTCTTATGATCCCTTGTATTTCTGCAGTGTCTGGTGTAACTTCTTTTTCATTTCTGATTTTATTTATGTGATTGCTCTCCCTACTTTTCTTGATGAGACTGGCTAAAGGTTTATCAATTTTGTTTATCTTCTCAAAGAACCACTTTTAGTTTTATTGATCCTTGCTATTGTTTTCTTTGTTTCTGTTTCATTTATTTCTGCTCTGATCTTTATGATTTTTTTCCTTCTACCAGCTTTGGGTTTTTTTTTGTTGTTCTTCTTCTTTCTCTAGTTCCTTTAGGTGAAAGGTTAGATTGTTTGTTTGAAGTTTTTCTTGCTTCTTGAGGTAGGATTGTATTGCTATAAACTTCCCCCTTAGAACTGCTTTTGCTGCATCCCATAGGTTTTGGGTCATCGTGTTTTCATTGACATTTGTCTCTAGGTATTTTTTGATTTCCTCTTTGACATCCTCAGTGATCTCTTGGCTATTTAGTAATGTATTGTTTAGCCTCCATGTGTTTGTGTTTTTTATGTTTTATTCCCTGTAATTTATTTCTAATCTCATAGCGTTTTGGTCAGAGAGATGATTGATATGATTTCAATTTTCCTAAATTTACCAAGGCTTGATTTGTGACACAAGATGTGATCTATCCTAGAGAATATTCCGTGTGCACTTGAGAAGAACGTGTATTCTGCTGTTTTCAGATAGAATGTCCTATAAATACCAATTAAATCAATCTGGTCTACTGTTTCATTTAAAGCTTGTGTTTCCTTATTAATTTTCTGTCTGGATGATCTGTCCATTGGTATAAGCGAGTTGTTAAAGTCCCCCACTATTATTGTGTTACTGTCGATTTCCTCTTTTATAGCTGTTAGCATTTGCCTTATGTATTGAGGTACTCCTATGTGGAGTGCATATATATATATATATTTTTTTAACATCTTTATTGGAGTATAATTGCTTTTCAATGGTGTGTTAGATTCTGCTTTATAACAAAGTGAATCAGCTATACATATACATATATCCCCCTATCTCCTCCCTCTTGCGTCTCCCAACCACCCTCCCTATCCCACCCCTCTAGGTGGTCACAAAGCACTAAGCTGATGTCCCTGTGCTATGCGGTGCTTCCCACTAGCTGTCTATTTTACGGTTCATAGTATATATAAGTCCATGCCACTCCCTCACTTCGTCCCATCTTACCCTTCTCCTTCTCCGTGTCCTCAAGTCCATTCTCTACATCTGCCTCTTTATTCATCTCCTGCCCCTAGGTTCTTCTGAACCTTTTTTTTAGATTCCATATACATGTTTTAGCACACGGTATTTATCTCTTTCTGACAAACTTCACTATGTATGACAGTCTCTAGGTCCATCCACCTCACTATAAACAACTCAATTTTGTTTCTCTTTTTGGTAATATTCCATTGTATATATGTGCCACATCTTCTTTACCCATTCATCCGATGATGGACACTTAGGTTGCTCCCATGTCCTGGCTATTGTAAATAGAGCTGCAATGAACATTTTGGCACATGACTCTTTTTGAATTATGGTTTTCTCAGTGTATATGCCTAGTAGTGGGATTGCTGGGTCGTGTGGTAGTTCTATTTTTAGTTGTTTTTTTTTAACATCTTTATTGGAGTATAATTGCTTTACAATGGTGTGTTAGTTTCAGCTTTATAATAAAGTGAATCAGTTATACGTATACATATGTTCCCATATCTCTTCCTTCTTGCATCTCCCTCCCTCCCACCCTCCCTATCCCCCACCCTAGGTGGTCACAAAGCACAGAGCTGATCTCCCTGTGCTATGCGGTTGCTTCCCGCTGGCTATCTTTTTTATGTTTGGTAGTGTATATATGTCCATGCCACTCTCTCACTTTGTCCCAGCTTACCCGTACCCCTCCTCGTGTCCTCAAGCCCATTCTCTAGTAGGTCTGTGTCTTTATTCCCGTCTTGTCCCCAGGTTCTTCATGACCATTGTTTTTGTTTTGTTTTTTTTAGATTCCATATATATGTGTTAGCATACGGTATTTGTTTTTCGCTTTCTGACTTACCTCACTCTCTATGACAGACTCTAGGTCCATCCACCTCACTACAAATAACTCAATTTCGTTTCTTTTTATTGTTGAGTAATATTCCATTGTATATATGTGCCACATCTTCTTTATCCCTTCGTCCGATGATGGACTCTTCGGTTGCTTCCATGTCCTGGCTATTGTAAATAGAGCTGCAATGAACATTTTGGTACATGACTCTTTTTGAATTATGGTTTTCTCAGGGTCTATGCCCAGTAGTGGGGTTGCTGGGTCGTATGGTAGTTCTACTTTTAGTTTTCTAAGGAGCCTCCATACTGTTCTCCATAGTGTCTGTATCAATATACATTCCCACCAACAGTGCAAGAGTGTTCCCTTTTCTCCACACCCTCTCCAGCATTTATTGTTTCTAGATTTTTTGATGATGGCCATTCTGACCGGTGTGAGATGATATCTCATTGTAGATTTGATTTGCATTTCTCTAAAGATTAATGATGTTGAGCATTCTTTCATGTGTTTGTTGGCAATCTGTATATGTTCTTTGGAGAAATGTCTATTTAGGTCTTCTGCCCATTTTTGGATTGGGTTGTTTGTTTTATTGTTATTGATCTGCATGAGCTGCTTCTACATTTTGGCGATTAATCCTTTGTCAGTTGCTTCACTTGCAAATATTTTCTCCCGTTCTGAGGGTTGTCTTTTTGTCTTGTTTATTGTTTCCTTTGCTGTGTAAAAGCTTTTAAGTTTCACTAGGTCCCATTTGTATATTTTTGTTTTTATTTCCATTTCTCTAGGAGCTGGGTCAAAAAGGATCTTGCTGTGATGTATGTCATAGAGTGTTCTGCCTATGTTTTCCTCTAAGAGTTTGATAGTGTCTGGCCTTACATTTAGGTCTTTAATCCATTTTGAGTTTATTTTTGTGTATGGTGTTAGGAAGTGTTGTAATTTCATACTTTTACATGTACCTGTCCAGTTTTCCCAGCACCACTTATTGAAGAGGCTGTCTTTTCTCCACTGTGTATACTTGCCTCCTTTATCAAAGATAAGGTGACCATATGTGCGTGGGTTTATCTCTGGGTTTTCTATCCTGTTCCATTGATCTATGTTTCTGTTTTTGTGCCAGTATCGTACTGTCTTGATTACTGTAGCTTTGTAGTATAGTGTGAAGTCAGGGAGCCTGATTCCTCCAGCTCCATTTTTCGTTCTCAAGACTGCTTTGGCTATTCTGGGTCTTTTGTGTTTCCATACAAATTGTGAAATTTTGTGTTCTAGTTCTGTGAAAAGTGCCAGTGGTAGTTTGATAGGGATTGCATTGAATCTGTAGATTGCTTTGGTTAGTAGAGTCATTTTCACAATGTTGATTCTTCCAATCCAAGAACATGGTATATCTCTCCATTTATTTGTATCATCTTTAATTTCTTTCATCAGTGTCTTATAATTTTCAGCATACAGGTCTTTTGTCTCCTTAGGTAGGTTTATTCCTAGATATTTTATTCTTTTTGTTGCAATGGTAAATGGGAGTGTTTTCTTAATTTCACTTTCAGATTTTTCATCATTAGTGTATAGGAATGCAAGAGATTTCTGTGCATTAATTTTGTATCCTGCTACATTAATAAATTCATTGATTAGCTCTAGTAGTTTTCTGGTAGCATCTTTAGGATTCTCTATGTATAGTGTCATGTCATCTGCAAACAGTGACAGCTTTACTTCTTCTTTTCCGATTTGGATTCTTTTTGTTTCTTTCTCTTCTTTGATTGCTGTGGCTAAAACTTCCAAAACTATGTTGAATAATAGTGGTGAGAGTGGGCAACCTTGTCTTGTTCCTGATCTTAGTGGAAATGGTTTCAATTTTTCACCATTGAGGACGATGTTGGCTGTGGGTTTGTCATATACGGCCTTTATTATGTTCAGAAAAGTTCCCTCTTTGCCTACTTTCTGCAGGGCTTTTATCATAAATGGGTGTTGAATTATGTCAAAAGCTTTCTCTGCATCTATTGAGATGATCATATGGTTTTTCTCCGTCAATTTTTTAATATGGTGTATCACGTTGATTGATTTGCGTATATTGAAGAATCCTTGCATTCCTGGAATAAACCCCACTTGATCATGGTGTATGAACCTTTTAATGTGCTGTTGGATTCTGTTTGCTAGTATTTTGTTGAGGATTTTTGCATGTATGTTCATCAGTGATATTGGCCTGTAGTTTTCTTTCTTTGTGACATCTTTGTCTGCTTTTGGTATCAGGATGATGCTGGCATCGTAGAAGAGTTGGGGAGTGTTCCTCCCTCTGCAATATTTTGGAAGAGTTTGAGAAGGACAGGTGTTAGCTCTTCTCTAAAAGTTTGATAGAATTCGCTTGTGAAGCCATCTGGTCCTGGCCTTTTGTTTGTTGGAAGATTTTTAATCACAGTTTCAATTTCAGTGCTTGTGACTGGTCTGTTCATATTTTCTATTTCTTCCTGGTTCAGTCTCAGCAGGTTGTGCATTTCTAAGAATTTGTCCATTTCTTCCAGGTTGTCCATTTTATTGGCATAGAGTTTCTTGTAGTAATCTCTCATGATCGTTTGTATTTCTGCAGTGTCAGTTGTTACTTCTCCTTTTTCATTTCTAATTCTATTGATTTGGGTCTTCTCCCTTTTTTACTTGATGAGTCTGGCTAATGGTTTATCAATTTTATTTATCTTCTCAAAGAACCAGCTTTTAGTTTTATTGATCTTTGCTCTCGTTTCCCTTATTTCTTTTCCATTTATTTCTGATCTGATCTTTATGATTTCTTTCCGTCTGCTAACTTTGGGGTTTTTTGTTCTTCTTTCTCTAATTGCTTTAGGTGAAACGTTAGGTTGTTTATTTGAGATGTTTCCTGTTTCTTGATGTAGGCTTCCCTCTTTCTATCAGCTTGCTAAGTTCTTGCTGTAAACTTTCCTCTTAGAACTGCTTTTGCTGCATCCCATAGGTTTTGGGTCATCGTGTCTCCATGGTCTTTTATTTCTAGGTATTTTTTGATTTTCCCTTTTGTTTGTTCAGTGATCACTTGGTTATTAAGTAGTGTATTGTTTAGACTCCATGTGTTTGTATTTTTTACAGATCTTATCCTGTAATTGATATCTGGTCTCATAGTGTTGTGGTCAGAAAAGATACTTGATACGATTTCAATTTTCTTAAATTTACCAAGGCTTGATTTGTGACCCAATATATGATCTATCCTGGAGAATATTCCGTGAGCACCTGAGAAAAATATGTATTCTGTTGTTTTTGGGTGGAATGTCCTATAAATATCAATTAAATCCATCTTGTTTAATGTATCATTTAAAGCTTTTTTCCTTATTTATTTTCATTTTGGATGATCTGTCCATTGGTGAAAGTGGGGTGCTAAAGTCCCCTTCTATGATTGTGTTACTGTCGATTTCTCCTTTTATGGCTGTTAGCATTTGCCTTATATATTGATGTGCTCCTATGTTGGGTGCATAAATATTTACAATTGTGATATCTTCTTCTTGGATTGATCCCTTGAACATTATGTAATGTCCTTCTTTGTCTCTTGTAATAGTTTTTATTTTAACGTTTATTTTGTCTGATATGAGAATTGCTACTCCAGCTTTCTTTTGATTACCATTTGCATGGAATACCTTTTTCTGTCCCCTCACTTTCAGTCTGTATGTGTTCCTAGGTCTGAAGTGGTCTCTTGTAGACAGCATATATATGGGTCGTGTTTTTGTATCCATTCAGCCAGTCTGTGTCTTTTGGTTGGAGCATTTAATCCATTTACATTTAAGGTAATTATCGATGTGTGTGTTCCTATTACTATTTTCTTAATTGTTTTGGGTTTGTTATTGTAGGTCTTTTCCTTCTGTTTTGTTTCCTGCCTAGAGAAGCTCCTTTAGCATTTCTTGTCAAGCTGGTTTGGTGGTGCTGAACTCTCTTAGTTTTGCTTGTCTTTAAAGCTTTTAATTTCTCCATCAAATCTGAATGAGTTCCTTGCTGGGTAGAATATTCTTGGTTGTAGGTTTTTCTCCTTCATCACTTTAAATATGTCCTGCCACTCCCTTCTGGCCTGCAGAGTTTCTGCTGAAAGATCAGCTGTTAACCTTATGGGGATTCGCTTGTATGTTATTTGTTGGTTTTCCCTTGCTGCTTTTAATATTTTGTCTTTCTTTTCAATTTTTGATAGTTTGATTAATATGTGTCTTGGTGTGTTTCTCCTTCGATTTATCCTATATGGGACTCTCTGCGCTTCCTGGACTTGATTGACTATTTCCTTTTCCATATTAGGGAAATTTTCAACTATAATCTCTTCAAATATTATCTCAGTCCCTTTCTTTTTCTCTTCTTCTTCTGGGACCCCTGTAATTCGAATGTTGATGCGTTTAATGTTGTCCCAGAGGTCTCTAGGACTGTCCTCAGTTCTTTTCATTCTTTTTTCTTTATTGTGCTCTGCTGTTGCTATTTCCACTATTTTATCTTCCAGATCACTTATCTGTTCCTCTGCCTCAGTTATTCTGCTATTAATTACTTCTAGAGAATTTTAAATTTCATTTATTTTGTTGTTCATCCTTTGTTTGTTCTTTAGTTCTTCTAGGTCCGTGTTAAATATTTCTGCGTTTTCTCCATTCTATTTCCAAGATTTATGATCATCTTTACTATCATTTCTCTGAATTCTTTTTCAGGTACACTGCCTATTTACTTCTCATTTGTTTGGTCTGTTGTGTTTTTCCTTTCACCTTCATCTGTTGTCTGTTTCTCTGTCTTCTCATTTTGCTTATCTTACTGTGTTTGGGGTCTCCTTTTCACCGGCTGCAGATTTGTAGTTCCTTTTGTTTTTGGTGTCTGCCCCAGTGGCTAAGTTTGGTTCTAGTGTCTGTGTTCTGGTGAATGAGACTGGATCTTGTCTTTCTTGTGGGCAGAACCGCGTCCGGTGGTATGTTTTGAGGGTGTCTGTGACCTTGTTATGATTCTAGGTAGCTGCTCTGCTAATGGGTGGGGTTGTGTTCCTGTCTTACTAGTTGTTTGGCATAGGGTGTCCAGCACTGTACCTTGCTCGTTGTTGAGTGGAGCTGGGTCTTAGCATTGTGATGGAGATTTCTGGGAGAGGGTCCCCATTTGATATTACGTGGGGCTGGGAAGTCTCTGGGGGACCAATATCCTGAACTCGGCTCTCCA